>NW_028114942.1:0-22145 GCF_964273445.1 Streptopelia decaocto
GTTGAAATTTTTTCAAAGTCCCTTAAAAATTTTCCAATTTTTGTCCCAATTCTTCCCATTCCCATTGAAACTTTTCAAATCCCTCTCAAAATTGTTGATATTCTCTTGAAGCTTTTAAAATTCTCTCTAGAATTTTCAAAATCCACTTCCACATGTTTAAAATTTCACGTCAAAAAATGGCTAAAATTCCAGTTGAAATTTTTTCAAAGTCCCTTAAAAATTTTCCAATTTTTGTCCCAATTCTTCCCATTCCCATTGAAACTTTTCAAATCCCTCTCAAAATTGTTGAAATTCTCTTGAAGCTTTTAAAATTCTCTCTAGAATTTTCAAAATCCATGTCCACATGTTTACAATTTCACATCAAAAAATGGCTAAAATTCCCGTTGAAATTTTTTCAAAGTCCCTTAAAAATTTTCCAATTTTTGTCCCAATTCTTCCCATTCCCATTGAAACTTTTCAAATCCCTCTCAAAATTGTTGAAATTCTCTTGAAGCTTTTAAAATTCTCTCTAGAATTTTCAAAATCCATGTCCACATGTTTAAAATTTCACGTCAAAAAATGGCTAAAATTCCCGTTGAAATTTTTTCAAAGTCCCTTAAAAATTTCCAATTTTTGTCCCAATTCTTCCCATTCCCATTGAAACTTTTCAAATCCCTCTCAACATTGTTGAAATTCTCTTGAAGCTTTTAAAATTCTCTCTAGAATTTTCAAAATCCATGTCCACATGTTTACAATTTCACGTCAAAAAATGGCTAAAATTCCAGTTGAAATTTTTTCAAAGTCCCTTAAAAATTTTCCAATTTTTGTCCCAATTCTTCCCATTCCCATTGAAACTTTTCAAATCCCTCTCAACATTGTTGAAATTCTCTTGAAGCTTTTAAAATTCTCTCTAGAATTTTCAAAATCCACTTCCACATGTTTAAAATTTCACGTCAAAAAATGGCTAAAATTCCAGTTGAAATTTTTTCAAAGTCCCTTAAAAATTTTCCAATTTTTGTCCCAATTCTTCCCATTCCCATTGAAACTTTTCAAATCCCTCTCAAAATTGTTGAAATTCTCTTGAAGCTTTTAAAATTCTCTCTAGAATTTTCAAAATCCATGTCCACATGTTTACAATTTCACATAAAAAAATGGCTAAAATTCCAGTTGAAATTTTTTCAAAGTCCCTTAAAAATTTTCCAATTTTTGTCCCAATTCTTCCCATTCCCATTGAAACTTTTCAAATCCCTCTCAAAATTGTTGATATTCTCTTGAAGCTTTTAAAATTCTCTCTAGAATTTTCAAAATCCACTTCCACATGTTTAAAATTTCACGTCAAAAAATGGCTAAAATTCCAGTTGAAATTTTTTCAAAGTCCCTTCAAAATTTTCCAATTTTTGTCCCAATTCTTCCCATTCCCATTGAAACTTTTCAAATCCCTCTCAAAATTGTTGAAATTCTCTTGAAGCTTTTAAAATTCTCTCTAGAATTTTCAAAATCCATGTCCACATGTTTACAATTTCATGTCAAAAAATGGCTAAAATTCCAGTTGAAATTTTTTCAAAGTCCCTTAAAAATTTTCCAATTTTTGTCCCAATTCTTCCCATTCCCATTGAAACTTTTCAAATCCCTCTCAACATTGTTGATATTCTCTTGAAGCTTTTAAAATTCTCTCTAGAATTTTCAAAATCCACGTCCACATGTTTACAATTTCACGTCAAAAAATGGCTAAAATTCCAGTTGAAATTTTTTCAAAGTCCCTTAAAAATTTTCCAATTTTTGTCCCAATTCTTCCCATTCCCATTGAAACTTTTCAAATCCCTCTCAAAATTGTTGAAATTCTCTTGAAGCTTTTAAAATTCTCTCTAGAATTTTCAAAATCCACTTCCACACGTTTAAAATTTCACGTCAAAAAATGGCTAAAATTCCAGTTGAAATTTTTTCAAAGTCCCTTAAAAATTTTCCAATTTTTGTCCCAATTCTTCCCATTCCCATTGAAACTTTTCAAATCCCTCTCAACATTGTTGAAATTCTCTTGAAGCTTTTAAAATTCTCTCTAGAATTTTCAAAATCCATGTCCACATGTTTACAATTTCACATAAAAAAATGGCTAAAATTCCAGTTGAAATTTTTTCAAAGTCCCTTAAAAATTTTCCAATTTTTGTCCCAATTCTTCCCATTCCCATTGAAACTTTTCAAATCCCTCTCAAAATTGTTGAAATTCTCTTGAAGCTTTTAAAATTCTCTCTAGAATTTTCAAAATCCACTTCCACATGTTTAAAATTTCACGTCAAAAAATGGCTAAAATTCCAGTTGAAATTTTTTCAAAGTCCCTGAAAAATTTTCCAATTTTTGTCCCAATTCTTCCCATTCCCATTGAAACTTTTCAAATCCCTCTCAAAATTGTTGAAATTCTCTTGAAGGTTTTAAAATTCTCTCTAGAATTTTCAAAATCCATGTCCACATGTTTACAATTTCATGTCAAAAAATGGCTAAAATTCCAGTTGAAATTTTTTCAAAGTCCCTTAAAAATTTTCCAATTTTTGTCCCAATTCTTCCCATTCCCATTGAAACTTTTCAAATCCCTCTCAACATTGTTGATATTCTCTTGAAGCTTTTAAAATTCTCTCTAGAATTTTCAAAATCCACGTCCACATGTTTACAATTTCACGTCAAAAAATGGCTAAAATTCCAGTTGAAATTTTTTCAAAGTCCCTTAAAAGTTTTCCAATTTTTGTCCCAATTCTTCCCATTCCCATTGAAACTTTTCAAATCCCTCTCAAAATTGTTGAAATTCTCTTGAAGCTTTTAAAATTCTCTCTAGAATTTTCAAAATCCACTTCCACATGTTTAAAATTTCACGTCAAAAAATGGCTAAAATTCCAGTTGAAATTTTTTCAAAGTCCCTTAAAAATTTTCCAATTTTTGTCCCAATTCTTCCCATTCCCATTGAAACTTTTCAAATCCCTCTCAACATTGTTGAAATTCTCTTGAAGCTTTTAAAATTCTCTCTAGAATTTTCAAAATCCATGTCCACATGTTTACAATTTCACATAAAAAAATGGCTAAAATTCCAGTTGAAATTTTTTCAAAGTCCCTTAAAAATTTTCCAATTTTTGTCCCAATTCTTCCCATTCCCATTGAAACTTTTCAAATCCCTCTCAAAATTGTTGATATTCTCTTGAAGCTTTTAAAATTCTCTCTAGAATTTTCAAAATCCACTTCCACATGTTTAAAATTTCACGTCAAAAAATGGCTAAAATTCCAGTTGAAATTTTTTCAAAGTCCCTTAAAAATTTTCCAATTTTTGTCCCAATTCTTCCCATTCCCATTGAAACTTTTCAAATCCCTCTCCAAATTGTTGAAATTCTCTTGAAGCTTTTAAAATTCTCTCTAGAATTTTCAAAATCCATGTCCACATGTTTACAATTTCACGTCAAAAAATGGCTAAAATTCCAGTTGAAATTTTTTCAAAGTCCCTTAAAAATTTTCCAATTTTTGTCCCAATTCTTCCCATTCCCATTGAAACTTTTCAAATCCCTCTCAAAATTGTTGAAATTCTCTTGAAGCTTTTAAAATTCTCTCTAGAATTTTCAAAATCCATGTCCACATGTTTACAATTTCACATAAAAAAATGGCTAAAATTCCAGTTGAAATTTTTTCAAAGTCCCTTAAAAATTTTCCAATTTTTGTCCCAATTCTTCCCATTCCCATTGAAACTTTTCAAATCCCTCTCAAAATTGTTGATATTCTCTTGAAGCTTTTAAAATTCTCTCTAGAATTTTCAAAATCCACTTCCACATGTTTAAAATTTCACGTCAAAAAATGGCTAAAATTCCAGTTGAAATTTTTTCAAAGTCCCTTAAAAATTTTCCAATTTTTGTCCCAATTCTTCCCATTCCCATTGAAACTTTTCAAATCCCTCTCAAAATTGTTGAAATTCTCTTGAAGCTTTTTAAAATTCTCTCTAGAATTTTCAAAATCCATGTCCACATGTTTACAATTTCATGTCAAAAAATGGCTAAAATTCCAGTTGAAATTTTTTCAAAGTCCCTTAAAAATTTTCCAATTTTTGTCCCAATTCTTCCCATTCCCATTGAAACTTTTCAAATCCCTCTCAACATTGTTGATATTCTCTTGAAGCTTTTAAAATTCTCTCTAGAATTTTCAAAATCCACTTCCACATGTTTAAAATTTCACGTCAAAAAATGGCTAAAATTCCAGTTGAAATTTTTTCAAAGTCCCTTAAAAATTTTCCAATTTTTGTCCCAATTCTTCCCATTCCCATTGAAACTTTTCAAATCCCTCTCAAAATTGTTGAAATTCTCTTGAAGCTTTTAAAATTCTCTCTAGAATTTTCAAAATCCACTTCCACATGTTTAAAATTTCACGTCAAAAAATGGCTAAAATTCCAGTTGAAATTTTTTCAAAGTCCCTTAAAAATTTTCCAATTTTTGTCCCAATTCTTCCCATTCCCATTGAAACTTTTCAAATCCCTCTCAACATTGTTGAAATTCTCTTGAAGCTTTTAAAATTCTCTCTAGAATTTTCAAAATCCATGTCCACATGTTTACAATTTCACATAAAAAAATGGCTAAAATTCCAGTTGAAATTTTTTCAAAGTCCCTTAAAAATTTTCCAATTTTTGTCCCAATTCTTCCCATTCCCATTGAAACTTTTCAAATCCCTCTCAAAATTGTTGAAATTCTCTTGAAGCTTTTAAAATTCTCTCTAGAATTTTCAAAATCCACTTCCACATGTTTACAATTTCACGTCAAAAAATGGCTAAAATTCCCGTTGAAATTTTTTCAAAGTCCCTTAAAAATTTTCCAATTTTTGTCCCAATTCTTCCCATTCCCATTGAAACTTTTCAAATCCCTCTCAAAATTGTTGAAATTCTCTTGAAGCTTTTAAAATTCTCTCTAGAATTTTCAAAATCCATGTCCACATGTTTACAATTTCACATAAAAAAATGGCTAAAATTCCAGTTGAAATTTTTTCAAAGTCCCTTAAAAATTTTCCAATTTTTGTCCCAATTCTTCCCATTCCCATTGAAACTTTTCAAATCCCTCTCAAAATTGTTGATATTCTCTTGAAGCTTTTAAAATTCTCTCTAGAATTTTCAAAATCCACTTCCACATGTTTAAAATTTCACGTCAAAAAATGGCTAAAATTCCAGTTGAAATTTTTTCAAAGTCCCTTAAAAATTTTCCAATTTTTGTCCCAATTCTTCCCATTCCCATTGAAACTTTTCAAATCCCTCTCAAAATTGTTGAAATTCTCTTGAAGCTTTTAAAATTCTCTCTAGAATTTTCAAAATCCACGTCCACATGTTTACAATTTCACGTCAAAAAATGGCTAAAATTCCAGTTGAAATTTTTTCAAAGTCCCTTAAAAATTTTCCAATTTTTGTCCCAATTCTTCCCATTCCCATTGAAACTTTTCAAATCCCTCTCAAAATTGTTGAAATTCTCTTGAAGCTTTTAAAATTCTCTCTAGAATTTTCAAAATCCATGTCCACATGTTTACAATTTCACGTCAAAAAATGGCTAAAATTCCCGTTGAAATTTTTTCAAAGTCCCTTAAAAATTTTCCAATTTTTGTCCCAATTCTTCCCATTCCCATTGAAACTTTTCAAATCCCTCTCAAAATTGTTGAAATTCTCTTGAAGCTTTTAAAATTCTCTCTAGAATTTTCAAAATCCATGTCCACATGTTTACAATTTCACGTCAAAAAATGGCTAAAATTCCAGTTGAAATTTTTTCAAAGTCCCTTCAAAATTTTCCAATTTTTGTCCCAATTCTTCCCATTCCCATTGAAACTTTTCAAATCCCTCTCAAAATTGTTGAAATTCTCTTGAAGCTTTTAAAATTCTCTCTAGAATTTTCAAAATCCATGTCCACATGTTTACAATTTCACGTCAAAAAATGGCTAAAATTCCAGTTGAAATGTTTTCAAAGTCCCTGAAAAATTTTCCAATTTTTGTCCCAATTCTTCCCATTCCCATTGAAACTTTTCAAATCCCTCTCAACATTGTTGAAATTCTCTTGAAGCTTTTAAAATTCTCTCTAGAATTTTCAAAATCCATGTCCACATGTTTACAATTTCACGTCAAAAAATGGCTAAAATTCCAGTTGAAATTTTTTCAAAGTCCCTTAAAAATTTTCCAATTTTTGTCCCAATTCTTCCCATTCCCATTGAAACTTTTCAAATCCCTCTCAACATTGTTGAAATTCTCTTGAAGCTTTTAAAATTCTCTCTAGAATTTTCAAAATCCACTTCCACATGTTTAAAATTTCACGTCAAAAAATGGCTAAAATTCCAGTTGAAATTTTGTCAAAGTCCCTTAAAAATTTTCCAATTTTTGTCCCAATTCTTCCCATTCCCATTGAAACTTTTCAAATCCCTCTCAAAATTGTTGAAATTCTCTTGAAGCTTTTAAAATTCTCTCTAGAATTTTCAAAATCCATGTCCACAGGTTTACAATTTCACGTCAAAAAATGGCTAAAATTCCAGTTGAAATTTTTTCAAAGTCCCTTCAAAATTTTCCAATTTTTGTCCCAATTCTTCCCATTCCCATTGAAACTTTTCAAATCCCTCTCAAAATTGTTGAAATTCTCTTGAAGCTTTTAAAATTCTCTCTAGAATTTTCAAAATCCATGTCCACATGTTTACAATTTCACGTCAAAAAATGGCTAAAATTCCAGTTGAAATGTTTTCAAAGTCCCTGAAAAATTTTCCAATTTTTGTCCCAATTCTTCCCATTCCCATTGAAACTTTTCAAATCCCTCTCAAAATTGTTGAAATTCTCTTGAAGCTTTTAAAATTCTCTCTAGAATTTTCAAAATCCATGTCCACATGTTTACAATTTCACGTCAAAAAATGGCTAAAATTCCAGTTGAAATTTTTTCAAAGTCCCTTAAAAATTTTCCAATTTTTGTCCCAATTCTTCCCATTCCCATTGAACCTTTTCAAATCCCTCTCCAAATTGTTGAAATTCTCTTGAAGCTTTTAAAATTCTCTCTAGAATTTTCAAAATCCATGTCCACATGTTTACAATTTCACGTCAAAAAATGGCTAAAATTCCCGTTGAAATTTTTTCAAAGTCCCTTAAAAATTTTCCAATTTTTGTCCCAATTCTTCCCATTCCCATTGAAACTTTTCAAATCCCTCTCAAAATTGTTGAAATTCTCTTGAAGCTTTTAAAATTCTCTCTAGAATTTTCAAAATCCATGTCCACATGTTTACAATTTCACATCAAAAAATGGATAAAATTCCAGTTGAAATTTTTTCAAAGTCCCTTAAAAATTTTCCAATTTTTGTCCCAATTCTTCCCATTCCCATTGAAACTTTTCAAATCCCTCTCAAAATTGTTGAAATTCTCTTGAAGCTTTTAAAATTCTCTCTAGAATTTTCAAAATCCACTTCCACATGTTTAAAATTTCACGTCAAAAAATGGCTAAAATTCCAGTTGAAATTTTTTCAAAGTCCCTTAAAAATTTTCCAATTTTTGTCCCAATTCTTCCCATTCCCATTGAAACTTTTCAAATCCCTCTCCAAATTGTTGAAATTCTCTTGAAGCTTTTAAAATTCTCTCTAGAATTTTCAAAATCCATGTCCACATGTTTACAATTTCACATAAAAAAATGGCTAAAATTCCCGTTGAAATTTTTTCAAAGTCCCTTAAAAATTTTCCAATTTTTGTCCCAATTCTTCCCATTCCCATTGAAACTTTTCAAATCCCTCTCAAAATTGTTGAAATTCTCTTGAAGCTTTTAAAATTCTCTCTAGAATTTTCAAAATCCATGTCCACATGTTTACAATTTCACGTCAAAAAATGGCTAAAATTCCCGTTGAAATTTTTTCAAAGTCCCTTAAAAATTTTCCAATTTTTGTCCCAATTCTTCCCATTCCCATTGAAACTTTTCAAATCCCTCTCAAAATTGTTGAAATTCTCTTGAAGCTTTTAAAATTCTCTCTAGAATTTTCAAAATCCATGTCCACATGTTTACAATTTCACGTCAAAAAATGGCTAAAATTCCAGTTGAAATTTTTTCAAAGTCCCTTAAAAATTTTCCAATTTTTGTCCCAATTCTTCCCATTCCCATTGAAACTTTTCAAATCCCTCTCAAAATTGTTGATATTCTCTTGAAGCTTTTAAAATTCTCTCTAGAATTTTCAAAATCCACTTCCACATGTTTACAATTTCACGTCAAAAAATGGCTAAAATTCCAGTTGAAATGTTTTCAAAGTCCCTTAAAAATTTTCCAATTTTTGTCCCAATTCTTCCCATTCCCATTGAAACTTTTCAAATCCCTCTCAAAATTGTTGAAATTCTCTTGAAGCTTTTAAAATTCTCTCTAGAATTTTCAAAATCCATGTCCACATGTTTACAATTTCACGTCAAAAAATGGCTAAAATTCCAGTTGAAATGTTTTCAAAGTCCCTTAAAAGTTTTCCAATTTTTGTCCCAATTCTTCCCATTCCCATTGAAACTTTTCAAATCCCTCTCAAAATTGTTGAAATTCTCTTGAAGCTTTTAAAATTCTCTCTAGAATTTTCAAAATCCATGTCCACACGTTTACAATTTCACGTCAAAAAATGGCTAAAATTCCAGTTGAAATTTTTTCAAAGTCCCTTAAAAATTTTCCAATTTTTGTCCCAATTCTTCCCATTCCCATTGAAACTTTTCAAATCCCTCTCAAAATTGTTGAAATTCTCTTGAAGCTTTTAAAATTCTCTCTAGAATTTTCAAAATCCACGTCCACATGTTTACAATTTCACGTCAAAAAATGGCTAAAATTCCAGTTGAAATTTTTTCAAAGTCCCTTAAAAATTTTCCAATTTTTGTCCCAATTCTTCCCATTCCCATTGAAACTTTTCAAATCCCTCTCAACATTGTTGAAATTCTCTTGAAGCTTTTAAAATTCTCTCTAGAATTTTCAAAATCCATGTCCACATGTTTACAATTTCACGTCAAAAAATGGCTAAAATTCCAGTTGAAATTTTTTCAAAGTCCCTGAAAAATTTTCCAATTTTTGTCCCAATTCTTCCCATTCCCATTGAAACTTTTCAAATCCCTCTCAAAATTGTTGAAATTCTCTTGAAGCTTTTAAAATTCTCTCTAGAATTTTCAAAATCCATGTCCACATGTTTACAATTTCACGTCAAAAAATGGCTAAAATTCCCGTTGAAATTTTTTCAAAGTCCCTTAAAAATTTTCCAATTTTTGTCCCAATTCTTCCCATTCCCATTGAAACTTTTCAAATCCCTCTCAAAATTGTTGAAATTCTCTTGAAGCTTTTAAAATTCTCTCTAGAATTTTCAAAATCCATGTCCACATGTTTACAATTTCACATAAAAAAATGGCTAAAATTCCCGTTGAAATTTTTTCAAAGTCCCTTAAAAATTTTCCAATTTTTGTCCCAATTCTTCCCATTCCCATTGAAACTTTTCAAATCCCTCTCAAAATTGTTGAAATTCTCTTGAAGCTTTTAAAATTCTCTCTAGAATTTTCAAAATCCATGTCCACATGTTTACAATTTCACGTCAAAAAATGGCTAAAATTCCAGTTGAAATTTTTTCAAAGTCCCTTAAAAATTTTCCAATTTTTGTCCCAATTCTTCCCATTCCCATTGAAACTTTTCAAATCCCTCTCAAAATTGTTGAAATTCTCTTGAAGCTTTTAAAATTCTCTCTAGAATTTTCAAAATCCATGTCCACATGTTTACAATTTCACGTCAAAAAATGGCTAAAATTCCAGTTGAAATTTTTTCAAAGTCCCTTAAAAATTTTCCAATTTTTGTCCCAATTCCTCCCATTCCCATTGAAACTTTTCAAATCCCTCTCAAAATTGTTGAAATTCTCTTGAAGCTTTTAAAATTCTCTCTAGAATTTTCAAAATCCATGTCCACATGTTTACAATTTCACGTCAAAAAATGGCTAAAATTCCAGTTGAAATTTTTTCAAAGTCCCTTCAAAATTTTCCAATTTTTGTCCCAATTCTTCCCATTCCCATTGAAACTTTTCAAATCCCTCTCAAAATTATTGAAATTCTCTTGAAGCTTTTTAAATTCTCTCTAGATTTTTCAAACTCCATGTCCACATGTTTACAATTTCACGTCAAAAAATGGCTAAAATTCCAGTTGAAATTTTTTCAAAGTCCCTTAAAAATTTTCCAATTTTTGTCCCAATTCCTCCCATTCCCATTGAAACTTTTCAAATCCCTCTCAAAATTGTTGAAATTCTCTTGAAGCTTTTAAAATTCTCTCTAGAATTTTCAAAATCCATGTCCACATGTTTACAATTTCACGTCAAAAAATGGTTAAAATTCCAGTTGAAATTTTTTCAAAGTCCCTTAAAAATTTTCCAATTTTTGTCCCAATTCTTCCCATTCCCATTGAAACTTTTCAAATCCCTCTCCAAATTGTTGAAATTCTCTTGAAGCTTTTAAAATTCTCTCTAGAATTTTCAAAATCCATGTCCACATGTTTACAATTTCACGTCAAAAAATGGCTAAAATTCCAGTTGAAATTTTTTCAAAGTCCCTGAAAAATTTTCCAATTTTTGTCCCAATTCTTCCCATTCCCATTGAAACTTTTCAAATCCCTCTCAAAATTGTTGAAATTCTCTTGAAGCTTTTAAAATTCTCTCTAGAATTTTCAAAATCCATGTCCACATGTTTACAATTTCACGTCAAAAAATGGCTAAAATTCCAGTTGAAATTTTTTCAAAGTCCCTTAAAAATTTTCCAATTTTTGTCCCAATTCTTCCCATTCCCATTGAAACTTTTCAAATCCCTCTCAACATTGTTGAAATTCTCTTGAAGCTTTTAAAATTCTCTCTAGAATTTTCAAAATCCACTTCCACATGTTTAAAATTTCACGTCAAAAAATGGCTAAAATTCCAGTTGAAATTTTTTCAAAGTCCCTGAAAAATTTTCCAATTTTTGTCCCAATTCTTCCCATTCCCATTGAAACTTTTCAAATCCCTCTCAAAATTGTTGAAATTCTCTTGAAGCTTTTAAAATTCTCTCTAGAATTTTCAAAATCCATGTCCACATGTTTACAATTTCATGTCAAAAAATGGCTAAAATTCCAGTTGAAATTTTTTCAAAGTCCCTTCAAAATTTTCCAATTTTTGTCCCAATTCTTCCCATTCCCATTGAAACTTTTCAAATCCCTCTCAACATTGTTGAAATTCTCTTGAAGCTTTTAAAATTCTCTCTAGAATTTTCAAAATCCATGTCCACATGTTTACAATTTCACGTCAAAAAATGGCTAAAATTCCAGTTGAAATTTTTTCAAAGTCCCTTAAAAATTTTCCAATTTTTGTCCCAATTCTTCCCATTCCCATTGAAACTTTTCAAATCCCTCTCAAAATTATTGAAATTCTCTTGAAGCTTTTTAAATTCTCTCTAGAATTTTCAAACTCCATGTCCACATGTTTACAATTTCACGTCAAAAAATGGCTAAAATTCCAGTTGAAATTTTTTCAAAGTCCCTTAAAAATTTTCCAATTTTTGTCCCAATTCTTCCCATTCCCATTGAAACTTTTCAAATCCCTCTCAAAATTGTTGAAATTCTCTTGAAGCTTTTAAAATTCTCTCTAGAATTTTCAAAATCCATGTCCACATGTTTACAATTTCACGTCAAAAAATGGCTAAAATTCCAGTTGAAATTTTTTCAAAGTCCCTTAAAAATTTTCCAATTTTTGTCCCAATTCTTCCCATTCCCATTGAAACTTTTCAAATCCCTCTCCAAATTGTTGAAATTCTCTTGAAGCTTTTAAAATTCTCTCTAGAATTTTCAAAATCCATGTCCACATGTTTACAATTTCACGTCAAAAAATGGCTAAAATTCCAGTTGAAATGTTTTCAAAGTCCCTTAAAAATTTTCCAATTTTTGTCCCAATTCTTCCCATTCCCATTGAAACTTTTCAAATCCCTCTCAAAATTGTTGAAATTCTCTTGAAGCTTTTAAAATTCTCTCTAGAATTTTCAAAATCCATGTCCACATGTTTACAATTTCACGTCAAAAAATGGCTAAAATTCCCGTTGAAATTTTTTCAAAGTCCCTTAAAAATTTTCCAATTTTTGTCCCAATTCTTCCCATTCCCATTGAAACTTTTCAAATCCCTCTCAAAATTGTTGAAATTCTCTTGAAGCTTTTAAAATTCTCTCTAGAATTTTCAAAATCCATGTCCACATGTTTACAATTTCACATAAAAAAATGGCTAAAATTCCCGTTGAAATTTTTTCAAAGTCCCTTAAAAATTTTCCAATTTTTGTCCCAATTCTTCCCATTCCCATTGAAACTTTTCAAATCCCTCTCAAAATTGTTGAAATTCTCTTGAAGCTTTTAAAATTCTCTCTAGAATTTTCAAAATCCATGTCCACACGTTTACAATTTCACGTCAAAAAATGGCTAAAATTCCAGTTGAAATTTTTTCAAAGTCCCTGAAAAATTTTCCAATTTTTGTCCCAATTCTTCCCATTCCCATTGAAACTTTTCAAATCCCTCTCAAAATTGTTGAAATTCTCTTGAAGCTTTTAAAATTCTCTCTAGAATTTTCAAAATCCATGTCCACATGTTTACAATTTCACGTCAAAAAATGGCTAAAATTCCAGTTGAAATTTTTTCAAAGTCCCTTAAAAATTTTCCAATTTTTGTCCCAATTCTTCCCATTCCCATTGAAACTTTTCAAATCCCTCTCAAAATTGTTGAAATTCTCTTGAAGCTTTTAAAATTCTCTCCAGAATTTTCAAAATCCATGTCCACATGTTTACAATTTCTCGTCAAAAAATGGCTAAAATTCCAGTGGAAATGTTTTCAAAGTCCCTTCAAAATTTCCAATTTTTGTCCCAATTCTTCCCATTCCCATTGAAACTTTTCAAATCCCTCTCCAAATTGTTGAAATTCTCTTGAAGCTTTTAAAATTCTCTCTAGAATTTTCAAAATCCATGTCCACATGTTTACAATTTCACGTCAAAAAATGGCTAAAATTCCAGTTGAAATTTTTTCAAAGTCCCTTAAAAATTTTCCAATTATTGTCCCAATTCCTCCCATTCCCATTGAAGCTTTTCAAATCCCTCTCAACATTGTTGAAATTCTGTTGAAGCTTTAAAAATTCTCTCTAGAATTTTCAAAATCCATGTCCACATGTTTACAATTTCACGTCAAAAAATGGCTAAAATTCCAGTTGAAATTTTTTCAAAGTCCCTGAAAAATTTTCCAATTTTTGTCCCAATTCTTCCCATTCCCATTGAAACTTTTCAAATCCCTCTCAAAATTGTTGAAATTCTCTTGAAGCTTTTAAAATTCTCTCTAGAATTTTCAAAATCCATGTCCACATGTTTACAATTTCACGTCAAAAAATGGCTAAAATTCCAGTTGAAATTTTTTCAAAGTCCCTTCAAAATTTTCCAATTTTTGTCCCAATTCTTCCCATTCCCATTGAAACTTTTCAAATCCCTCTCAAAATTGTTGAAATTCTCTTGAAGCTTTTAAAATTCTCTCCAGAATTTTCAAAATCCACGTCCACATGTTTACAATTTCACGTCAAAAAATGGCTAAAATTCCCGTTGAAATTTTTTCAAAGTCCCTTAAAAATTTTCCAATTTTTGTCCCAATTCTTCCCATTCCCATTGAAACTTTTCAAATCCCTCTCAAAATGGTTGAAATTCTCTTGAAGCTTTTAAAATTCTCTCTAGAATTTTCAAAATCCATGTCCACATGTTTACAATTTCACGTCAAAAAATGGCTAAAATTCCAGTTGAAATTTTTTCAAAGTCCCTTAAAAATTTTCCAATTTTTGTCCCAATTCTTCCCATTCCCATTGAAACTTTTCCAATCCCTCTCAAAATTGTTGAAATTCTCTTGAAGCTTTTAAAATTCTCTCTAGAATTTTCAAAATCCATGTCCACATGTTTACAATTTCACGTCAAAAAATGGCTAAAATTCCAGTTGAAATTTTTTCAAAGTCCCTTCAAAATTTTCCAATTTTTGTCCCAATTCTTCCCATTCCCATTGAAACTTTTCAAATCCCTCTCCAAATTGTTGAAATTCTGTTGAAGCTTTTAAAATTCTCTCTAGAATTTTCAAAATCCATGTCCACATGTTTACAATTTCACGTCAAAAAATGGCTAAAATTCCAGTTGAAATTTTTTCAAAGTCCCTTCAAAATTTTCCAATTTTTGTCCCAATTCTTCCCATTCCCATTGAAACTTTTCAAATCCCTCTCAAAATTGTTGAAATTCTCTTGAAGCTCTTAAAATTCTCTCTAGAATTTTCAAAATCCATGTCCACATGTTTACAATTTCACGTCAAAAAATGGCTAAAATTCCAGTTGAAATTTTTTCAAAGTCCCTTAAAAATTTTCCAATTTTTGTCCCAATTCTTCCCATTCCCATTGAAACTTTTCAAATCCCTCTCAAAATTGTTGAAATTCTCTTGAAGCTTTTAAAATTCTCTCCAGAATTTTCAAAATCCATGTCCACATGTTTACAATTTCACGTCAAAAAATGGCTAAAATTCCAGTTGAAATTTTTTCAAAGTCCCTTAAAAATTTTCCAATTTTTGTCCCAATTCTTCCCATTCCCATTGAAACTTTTCAAATCCCTCTCAAAATTGTTGAAATTCTCTTGAAGCTTTTAAAATTCTCTCTAGAATTTCCAAAATCCACGTCCACATGTTTACAATTTCACGTCAAAAAATGGCTAAAATTCCAGTTGAAATTTTTTCAAAGTCCCTTAAAAATTTTCCAATTTTTGTCCCAATTCTTCCCATTCCCATTGAAACTTTTCCAATCCCTCTCAAAATTGTTGAAATTCTCTTGAAGCTTTTAAAATTCTCTCTAGAATTTTCAAAATCCATGTCCACATGTTTACAATTTCACGTCAAAAAATGGCTAAAATTCCAGTTGAAATTTTTTCAAAGTCCCTTAAAAATTTTCCAATTTTTGTCCCAATTCTTCCCATTCCCATTGAAACTTTTCAAATCCCTCTCAAAATTGTTGAAATTCTCTTGAAGCTTTTAAAATTCTCTCCAGAATTTTCAAAATCCATGTCCACATGTTTACAATTTCTCGTCAAAAAATGGCTAAAATTCCAGTGGAAATGTTTTCAAAGTCCCTTCAAAATTTCCAATTTTTGTCCCAATTCTTCCCATTCCCATTGAAACTTTTCAAATCCCTCTCCAAATTGTTGAAATTCTCTTGAAGCTTTTCAAATTCTCTCTAGAATTTTCAAAATCCATGTCCACATGTTTACAATTTCACGGAAAAAAATGGCTAGAATTCCCGTTGAAATTTTTTCAAAGTCCCTTAAAAATTTTCCAATTTTTGTCCCAATTCTTCCCATTCCCATTGAAACTTTTCAAATCCCTCTCCAAATTGTTGAAATTCTCTTGAAGCTTTTAAAATTCTCTCTAGAATTTTCAAAATCCATGTCCAGATGTTTACAATTTCACGTCAAAAAATGGCTAAAATTCCCGTTGAAATTTTTTCAAAGTCCCTTAAAAATTTTCCAATTTTTGTCCCAATTCTTCCCATTCCCATTGAAACTTTTCAAATCCCTCTCAAAATTGTTGAAATTCTCTTGAAGCTTTTAAAATTCTCTCTAGAATTTTCAAAATCCATGTCCACATGTTTACAATTTCACGTCAAAAAATGGCTAAAATTCCAGTTGAAATTTTTTCAAAGTCCCTTAAAAATTTTCCAATTTTTGTCCCAATTCTTCCCATTCCCATTGAAACTTTTCAAATCCCTCTCCAAATTGTTGAAATTCTCTTGAAGCTTTTAAAATTCTCTCTAGAATTTTCAAAATCCATGTCCACATGTTTACAATTTCACGTCAAAAAATGGCTAAAATTCCAGTGGAAATTTTGTCAAAGTCCCTGAAAAATTTTCCAATTTTTGTCCCAATTCTTCCCATTCCCATTGAAACTTTTCAAATCCCTCTCCAAATTGTTGAAATTCTCTTGAAGCTTTTAAAATTCTCTCTAGAATTTTCAAAATCCATGTCCACATGTTTACAATTTCACGTCAAAAAATGGCTAAAATTCCAGTTGAAATTTTTTCAAAGTCCCTTAAAAATTTTCCAATTTTTGTCCCAATTCTTCCCATTCCCATTGAAACTTTTCAAATCCCTCTCCAAATTGTTGAAATTCTCTTGAAGCTTTTAAAATTCTCTCTAGAATTTTCAAAATCCATGTCCACATGTTTACAATTTCACGTCAAAAAATGGCTAAAATTCCAGTTGAAATTTTTTCAAAGTCCCTGAAAAATTTTCCAATTTTTGTCCCAATTCTTCCCATTCCCATTGAAACTTTTCAAATCCCTCTCCAAATTGTTGAAATTCTCTTGAAGCTTTTAAAATTCTCTCTAGAATTTTCAAAATCCATGTCCACATGTTTACAATTTCACGTCAAAAAATGGCTAAAATTCCAGTTGAAATTTTTTCAAAGTCCCTGAAAAATTTTCCAATTTTTGTCCCAATTCTTCCCATTCCCATTGAAACTTTTCAAATCCCTCTCCAAATTGTTGAAATTCTCTTGAAGCTTTTAAAATTCTCTCTAGAATTTTCAAAATCCATGTCCACATGTTTACAATTTCACGTCAAAAAATGGCTAAAATTCCAGTGGAAATTTTGTCAAAGTCCCTGAAAAATTTTCCAATTTTTGTCCCAATTCTTCCCATTCCCATTGAAACTTTTCAAATCCCTCTCCAAATTGTTGAAATTCTCTTGAAGCTTTTAAAATTCTCTCTAGAATTTTCAAAATCCATGTCCACATGTTTACAATTTCACGTCAAAAAATGGCTAAAATTCCAGTTGAAATTTTTTCAAAGTCCCTTAAAAATTTTCCAATTTTTGTCCCAATTCTTCCCATTCCCATTGAAACTTTTCAAATCCCTCTCAAAATTGTTGAAATTCTCTTGAAGCTTTTAAAATTCTCTCTAGAATTTTCAAAATCCATGTCCACATGTTTACAATTTCACGTCAAAAAATGGCTAAAATTCCCGTTGAAATGTTTTCAAAGTCCCTTAAAAATTTTCCAATTTTTGTCCCAATTCTTCCCATTCCCATTGAAACTTTTCAAATCCCTCTCAAAATTGTTGAAATTCTCTTGAAGCTTTTAAAATTCTCTCTAGAATTTTCAAAATCCATGTCCACAGGTTTACAATTTCACGTCAAAAAATGGCTAAAATTCCAGTTGAAATTTTTTCAAAGTCCCTTAAAAATTTTCCAATTTTTGTCCCAATTCTTCCCATTCCCATTGAAACTTTTCAAATCCCTCTCAAAATTGTTGAAATTCTCTTGAAGCTTTTAAAATTCTCTCCAGAATTTTCAAAATCCATGTCCACATGTTTACAATTTCACGTCAAAAAATGGCTAAAATTCCCGTTGAAATGTTTTCAAAGTCCCTTAAAAATTTTCCAATTTTTGTCCCAATTCTTCCCATTCCCATTGAAACTTTTCAAATCCCTCTCAAAATTGTTGAAATTCTCTTGAAGCTTTTAAAATTCTCTCTAGAATTTTCAAAATCCATGTCCACATGTTTACAATTTCACGTCAAAAAATGGCTAAAATTCCAGTTGAAATTTTTTCAAAGTCCCTTAAAAATTTTCCAATTTTTGTCCCAATTCTTCCCATTCCCATTGAAACTTTTCAAATCCCTCTCAACATTGTTGAAATTCTCTTGAAGCTTTTAAAATTCTCTCTAGAATTTTCAAAATCCATGTCCACATGTTTACAATTTCACGTCAAAAAATGGCTAAAATTCCAGTTGAAATTTTTTCAAAGTCCCTTAAAAATTTTCCAATTTTTGTCCCAATTCTTCCCATTCCCATTGAAACTTTTCAAATCCCTCTCAAAATTGTTGAAATTCTCTTGAAGCTTTTAAAATTCTCTCTAGAATTTTCAAAATCCATGTCCACATGTTTACAATTTCACGTCAAAAAATGGCTAAAATTCCCGTTGAAATTTTTTCAAAGTCCCTTAAAAATTTTCCAATTTTTGTCCCAATTCTTCCCATTCCCATTGAAACTTTTCAAATCCCTCTCAAAATTGTTGAAATTCTCTTGAAGCTTTTAAAATTCTCTCTAGAATTTTCAAAATCCATGTCCACATGTTTACAATTTCACGTCAAAAAATGGCTAAAATTCCAGTTGAAATTTTTTCAAAGTCCCTTAAAAATTTTCCAATTTTTGTCCCAATTCTTCCCATTCCCATTGAAACTTTTCAAATCCCTCTCCAAATTGTTGAAATTCTCTTGAAGCTTTTAAAATTCTCTCTAGAATTTTCAAAATCCATGTCCACAGGTTTACAATTTCACGTCAAAAAATGGCTAAAATTCCAGTTGAAATTTTTTCAAAGTCCCTTAAAAATTTTCCAATTTTTGTCCCAATTCTTCCCATTCCCATTGAAACTTTTCAAATCCCTCTCAAAATTGTTGAAATTCTCTTGAAGCTTTTAAAATTCTCTCTAGAATTTTCAAACTCCATGTCCACATGTTTACAATTTCACGTCAAAAAATGGCTAAAATTCCAGTTGAAATTTTTTCAAAGTCCCTTCAAAATTTTCCAATTTTTGTCCCAATTCTTCCCATTCCCATTGAAACTTTTCAAATCCCTCTCAACATTGTTGAAATTCTCTTGAAGCTTTTAAAATTCTCTCTAGAATTTTCAAAATCCATGTCCACATGTTTACAATTTCACGTCAAAAAATGGCTAAAATTCCAGTTGAAATTTTTTCAAAGTCCCTTAAAAATTTTCCAATTTTTGTCCCAATTCTTCCCATTCCCACTGAAACTTTTCAAATCCCTCTCAAAATTGTTGAAATTCTCTTGAAGCTTTTAAAATTCTCTCTAGAATTTTCAAAATCCATGTCCACATGTTTACAATTTCACGGAAAAAAATGGCTAAAATTCCAGTTGAAATGTTTTCAAAGTCCCTTAAAAATTTTCCAATTTTTGTCCCAATTCTTCCCATTCCCATTGAAACTTTTCAAATCCCTCTCAACATTGTTGAAATTCTCTTGAAGCTTTTAAAATTCTCTCTAGAATTTTCAAAATCCATGTCCACATGTTTACAATTTCACGTCAAAAAATGGCTAAAATTCCAGTTGAAATTTTTTCAAAGTCCCTTAAAAATTTTCCAATTTTTGTCCCAATTCTTCCCATTCCCATTGAAACTTTTCAAATCCCTCTCAAAATTGTTGAAATTCTCTTGAAGCTTTTAAAATTCTCTCTAGAATTTTCAAAATCCATGTCCACATGTTTACAATTTCACGTCAAAAAATGGCTAAAATTCCCGTTGAAATTTTTTCAAAGTCCCTTAAAAATTTTCCAATTTTTGTCCCAATTCTTCCCATTCCCATTGAAACTTTTCAAATCCCTCTCAAAATTGTTGAAATTCTGTTGAAGCTTTTAAAATTCTCTCTAGAATTTTCAAAATCCATGTCCACATGTTTACAATTTCACGTCAAAAAATGGCTAAAATTCCAGTTGAAATTTTTTCAAAGTCCCTTCAAAATTTTCCAATTTTTGTCCCAATTCTTCCCATTCCCATTGAAACTTTTCAAATCCCTCTCAAAATTGTTGAAATTCTCTTGAAGCTTTTAAAATTCTCTCTAGAATTTTCAAAATCCATGTCCACATGTTTACAATTTCACGTCAAAAAATGGCTAAAATTCCAGTTGAAATTTTTTCAAAGTCCCTTAAAAATTTTCCAATTTTTGTCCCAATTCTTCCCATTCCCATTGAAACTTTTCAAATCCCTCTCAAAATTGTTGAAATTCTCTTGAAGCTTTTAAAATTCTCTCTAGAATTTTCAAAATCCATGTCCACATGTTTACAATTTCACGTCAAAAAATGGCTAAAATTCCCGTTGAAATTTTTTCAAAGTCCCTGAAAAATTTTCCAATTTTTGTCCCAATTCTTCCCATTCCCATTGAAACTTTTCAAATCCCTCTCCAAATTGTTGAAATTCTCTTGAAGCTTTTTAAAATTCTCTCTAGAATTTTCAAAATCCATGTCCACATGTTTACAATTTCACGTCAAAAAATGGCTAAAATTCCAGTTGAAATTTTTTCAAAGTCCCTGAAAAATTTTCCAATTTTTGTCCCAATTCTTCCCATTCCCATTGAAACTTTTCAAATCCCTCTCAACATTGTTGAAATTCTCTTGAAGCTTTTAAAATTCTCTCTAGAATTTTCAAAATCCATGTCCACATGTTTACAATTTCACGTCAAAAAATGGCTAAAATTCCCGTTGAAATTTTTTCAAAGTCCCTGAAAAATTTTCCAATTTTTGTCCCAATTCTTCCCATTCCCATTGAAACTTTTCAAATCCCTCTCCACATTGTTGAAATTCTCTTGAAGCTTTTAAAATTCTCTCTAGAATTTTCAAAATCCATGTCCACACGTTTACAATTTCACGTCAAAAAATGGCTAAAATTCCAGTTGAAATTTTTTCAAAGTCCCTTAAAAATTTTCCAATTTTTGTCCCAATTCTTCCCATTCCCATTGAAACTTTTCAAATCCCTCTCAAAATTGTTGAAATTCTCTTGAAGCTTTTAAAATTCTCTCTAGAATTTTCAAAATCCATGTCCACATGTTTACAATTTCGCGACAAAAAATGGCTAAAATTCCAGTTGAAATTTTTTCAAAGTCCCTTAAAAATTTTCCAATTTTTGTCCCAATTCTTCCCATTCCCATTGAAACTTTTCAAATCCCTCTCAAAATTGTTGAAATTCTCTTGAAGCTTTTAAAATTCTCTCTAGAATTTTCAAAATCCATGTCCACATGTTTACAATTTCACGTCAAAAAATGGCTAAAATTCCAGTTGAAATTTTTTCAAAGTCCCTGAAAAATTTTCCAATTTTTGTCCCAATTCTTCCCATTCCCATTGAAACTTTTCAAATCCCTCTCCAAATGGTTGAAATTCTCTTGAAGCTTTTAAAATTCTCTCTAGAATTTTCAAAATCCATGTCCACATGTTTACAATTTCACGTCAAAAAATGGCTAAAATTCCAGTTGAAATTTTTTCAAAGTCCCTTAAAAATTTTCCAATTTTTGTCCCAATTCTTCCCATTCCCATTGAAACTTTTCAAATCCCTCTCAAAATTGTTGAAATTCTCTTGAAGCTTTTAAAATTCTCTCTAGAATTTTCAAAATCCATGTCCACATGTTTACAATTTCACGTCAAAAAATGGCTAAAATTCCAGTTGAAATTTTTTCAAAGTCCCTTAAAAATTTTCCAATTTTTGTCCCAATTCTTCCCATTCCCATTGAAACTTTTCAAATCCCTCTCAAAATTGTTGAAATTCTCTTGAAGCTTTTAAAATTCTCTCTAGAATTTTCAAAATCCATGTCCACATGTTTACAATTTCACGTCAAAAAATGGCTAAAATTCCAGTTGAAATTTTTTCAAAGTCCCTTAAAAATTTTCCAATTTTTGTCCCAATTCTTCCCATTCCCATTGAAACTTTTCAAATCCCTCGCAAAATTGTTGAAATTCTCTTGAAGCTTTTAAAATTCTCTCTAGAATTTTCAAAATCCATGTCCACATGTTTACAATTTCACATAAAAAAATGGCTAAAATTCCAGTTGAAATTTTTTCAAAGTCCCTTAAAAATTTTCCAATTTTTGTCCCAATTCTTCCCATTCCCATTGAAACTTTTCAAATCCCTCTCAAAATTGTTGAAATTCTCTTGAAGCTTTTAAAATTCTCTCTAGAATTTTCAAAATCCATGTCCACATGTTTACAATTTCACGTCAAAAAATGGCTAAAATTCCAGTTGAAATTTTTTCAAAGTCCCTTAAAAATTTTCCAATTTTTGTCCCAATTCTTCCCATTCCCATTGAAACTTTTCAAATCCCTCTCAAAATTGTTGAAATTCTCTTGAAGCTTTTAAAATTCTCTCTAGAATTTTCAAAATCCATGTCCACATGTTTACAATTTCACGTCAAAAAATGGCTAAAATTCCAGTTGAAATTTTTTCAAAGTCCCTTAAAAATTTTCCAATTTTTGTCCCAATTCTTCCCATTCCCATTGAAACTTTTCAAATCCCTCTCAAAATTGTTGAAATTCTCTTGAAGCTTTTAAAATTCTCTCTAGAATTTTCAAAATCCATGTCCACATGTTTACAATTTCACGTCAAAAAATGGC
>NW_028114941.1:0-15726 GCF_964273445.1 Streptopelia decaocto
GGATGGTCCGACCCGCTCAGCCCCCAGTTCATTGAGACTTTCTATTGACCTCCAATATAATGAATCCCCAATTAATTAACCCCCAAATAATGAACCTGCCAAATTATATTGAACCCCCTGAACCCCCCCGACCTCCCCCTGAACCCCCAAATCCCCCCCGAGCCCCCAAAACCATCCGGGTTCTCCCCAAACCCCCCCATGGGGTGAGCGGTTGGTTCGACCCGCTCAGCCCCCGGTTCATTGAGCCATTCCATTGACCCCCAATATAATGAGCCCCCAATTAATTGACCCCCAAAATAATGAACCCCCAATTAATTAACCCCCAAATAATGAACCCCCCAATAATACTGAACCCCCCTGACCCCCCTGAACCGCCAAATCCCCCCCGAACCCCCAAAACTGCCCCCACATTCCCCCATGTCCCCCCATGGGGTGAGCAGATGGTCCAACCCACTCAGCCACCACTTCATTGAGCCGTTCCATTGACCTCCAATGTAATGAACCCCCAATTAATTAACCCAAATAATACTGAACCTCCCAATAATATTGAACCCCCCTGAACCCCCAAACTGCCCCTGAACCCCCAAATCCCCCCTGAACCCCCAAAACTGCCCCCAAATCGCCCCATGTCCCCCCATGGGGTGAGCGGATGGTCCGACCCGCTCAGCCACCACTTCATTGAGACTTTCTATTGACCTCCAATATAATGAATCCCCAATTAATTAACCCCCAAATA
Source organism: Streptopelia decaocto (assembly GCF_964273445.1). NCBI lineage: Eukaryota > Metazoa > Chordata > Aves > Columbiformes > Columbidae > Streptopelia > Streptopelia decaocto. The sequence goes on from NW_028114941.1 coordinate 737, forward strand.
ATGAACCTGCCAAATTATATTGAACCCCCTGAACCCCCCCGACCTCCCCCTGAACCCCCAAACCCCCCCCGAGCCCCCAAAACCATCCGGGTTCTCCCCAAACCCCCCCATGGGGTGAGCGGTTGGTTCGACCCGCTCAGCCCCCAGTTCATTGAGCCATTCCATTGACCCCCAATATAATGAGCCCCCAATTAATTAACCCCCAAAATAATGAATCCCCAATTAATTAACCCCCAAATAATGAACCCCCCAATAATACTGAACCCCCCTGAACCCCCAAATCCCCCCCGAACCCCCAAAACTGCCCCCACATCCCCCCATGTCCACCCATGGGGTGAGCGGATGGTCCAACCCACTCAGCCACCACTTCATTGAGCCGTTCCATTGACCCCCAATGTAATGAACCCCCAATTAATTAACCCAAATAATACTGAACCTCCCAATAATATTGAACCCCCCTGAACCCCCAAACTGCCCCTGACCCCCCAAATCCCCCCTGAACCCCCAAAACTGCCCCCAAATCGCCCCATGTCCCCCCATGGGGTGAGCGGATGGTCCAACCCACTCAGCCCCCAGTTCATTGAGCCGTTCCATTGACCCCCAATGTAATGAACCCCCAATTAATTAACCCAAATAATACTGAACCTCCCAATAATATTGAACCCCCCTGAACCCCCAAACTGCCCCTGAACCCCCAAATCCCCCCTGAACCCCCAAAACTGCCCCCAAATCCCCCCATGTCCCCCCATGGGGTGAGCGGATGGTCCGACCCGCTCAGCCCCCAGTTCATTGAGACTTTCTATTGACCTTCAATATAATGAATCCCCAATTAATTAACCCCCAAATAATGAACCTGCCAAATTATATTGAACCCCCTGAACCCCCCCGACCTCCCCCTGAACCCCCAAACCCCCCCCGAGCCCCCAAAACCATCTGGGTTCTCCCCAAACCCCCCCATGGGGTGAGCGGTTGGTTCGACCCGCTCAGCCCCCAGTTCATTGAGCCATTCCATTGACCCCCAATATAATGAGCCCCCAATTAATTAACCCCCAAAATAATGAATCCCCAATTAATTAACCCCCAAATAATGAACCCCCCAGTAATACTGAACCCCCCTGAACCCCCAAATCCCCCCCGAACCCCCAAAACTGCCCCCACATCCCCCCATGTCCCCCCATGGGGTGAGCAGATGGTCCAACCCACTCAGCCACCACTTCATTGAGCCGTTCCATTGACCCCCAATGTAATGAACCCCCAATTAATTAACCCAAATAATACTGAACCTCCCAATAATATTGAACCCCCCTGAACCCCCAAACTGCCCCTGAACCCCCAAATCCCCCCTGAACCCCCAAAACTGCCCCCAAATCGCCCCATGTCCCCCCATGGGGTGAGCGGATGGTCCTACCCGCTCAGCCCCCAGTTCATTGAGCCATTCCATTGACCTCCAATGTAATGAACCCCCAATTAATTAACCCCCAAAATAATGAACCCCCAATTAATTAACCCCCAAATAATGAACCCCCCAATAATACTGAACCCCCCTGAACCCCCAAATCCCCCCCGAACCCCCAAAACTGCCCCCAAATCGCCCCATGTCCCCCCATGGGGTGAGCGGATGGTCCGACCCGCTCAGCCCCCAGTTCATTGAGCTATTCCATTGACCCCCAATATAATGAATCCCCAATTAATTAACCCCCAAATAATGAACCCCCCAATAATACTGAACCCCCCTGACCCCCCCCCAAACCCCCAAATCCCCCCTGAACCCCCAAAACTGCCCCCAAATCCCCCCATATCCCCCCATGGGGTGAGCGGTTGGTTCGACCCGCTCAGCCCCCAGTTCATTGAGCCATTCCATTGACCTCCAATATAATGAATCCCCAATTAATTAACCCCCAAAATAATGAACCCCCAATTAATTAACCCCCAAATAATGAACCCCCTAGTAATACTGAACCCCAATATAATGAACCCCCAATATAATGAACCCCCAATATAATGAACCCCCATATAATGAAGCCAAATAATACTGAACCCCCCAATAATAATGAACCCCAGAATACTGAACCCCAAAATAATTAAATCCATTAATACTGAACCCCCAATATAATGAGCCCCCAATAATAATGAAGCTTAATATAATGAACCCCCAATATAATTAACCTCAATGTAATGAACCCCCAATATAATTAACTTCAGTATAATGAACCTCCAATATAATGAACCCCAATAATACTGAACCCCATAATAATGAAGCCCCGTAATACTGAACCCCCATATAATGAAGCCAAATAATAATGAACCCCCAATATAATGAACCCCAATAATACTGAACCCCCAATAATAATTAATCCCCATATAACGAACCCCAATAACACTGAACCCCAATAACACTGAACCCCCAATAATAATTAGTCCCCATATAATGAACTTCAATAATGAACCCAAATGATACTGAATCCCCAATAATAATTAATCCCCATATAATGAACTTCAATAATAATGAACCCAAATAATACTGAACCCCAATAATAATTAATCCCCATATAACAAAGTCCAATAATAATGAACCCCAATAATAATTAATCCCCATATAACAAAGTCCAATAATAATTAACCCAAATAATACTGAACCCCAATAATAATTAATCCCCATATAACGAACCCCAATAACACTGAACCCCAATAACACTGAACCCCCAATAATAATTAGTCCCCATGTAATGAACTTCAATAATAATGAACCCAAATGATACTGAATCCCCAATAATAATTAATCCCCATATAATGAACTTCAATAATAATGAACCCAAATGATACTGAATCCCCAATAATAATTAATCCCCATATAATGAACTTCAATAATAATGAACCCAAGTAATACTGAGCCCCCGATAATAATTAATCCCAATAATAATGAACCCCAATAATAATGAACCCCAATAACACTGAACCCCCAATAATAATTAATCCCCATATAACAAAGTTCAATAATAATGAACCCAAATAATACTGAACCTCTAATAACAATTAATCCCCATGTAACGAACTCCAGTAATAGCGAACCCCAATAACACTGAACCCCAATAACACTGAACCCCCATCTCCCCCATAATGTCCCCATATCCCCATGTCCCCCTGTCTGCCCCACGTCCGTGTGTCCGTCCCCCTGTCCGTCCCACGTCCCCCTGTCCGTCCGTCCCCCACGTCCGTGTGTCCGTCCCCCCGTCTGTCCCACGTCCCCCTGTCCATCCCCTGCTCCACGTCCCCCCGTCCGTCCCCACGTCTGTCCATCCATCCCCATGCCCCACGTCCCCCACGTCTGTGTGTCTGTCCCCCTGCCCCACATCTGTCTGTCCATCCCCCGCATCCGTGTGTCCGTCCCCCTGCCCCTCATCCCCCCGTCCGTCCCCCTGCCCCACGTCTGTCTGTCCGTCCCTGCCCCATGTCTGTCTGTCCGTCCCTGCCCCACGTCCCCCTGCCCCACGTCCGTGTGTCCGTCCCCCTGTCTGTCCCATGTCTGTCTGTCCGTCCCCCTGCCCCACATCCCCCACGTCTGTGTGTCTGTCCCCCACGTCCGTGTGTCCGTCCCCCTGCCCCATGTCCCCCCGTCCGTCCCCCCATCCGTCCCCGTCCCCCACGTCCGTGTGTCCGTCCCCCTGCCCCATGTCTGTCTGTCCGTCCCTGCCCCACGTCCCCCTGTCCGTCCCCCGCGTCCCTCCATCCGTCCCCCTGCCCCATGTCTGTCTGTCCGTCCCTGCCCCACGTCCCCTTGCCCCACGTCCGTGTGTCCGTCCCCCTGCCCCATGTCCCCCTGTCCGTCCCCCCATCCCTCCCCCCGCCCCATGTCCCCCTGTCTGTCCCCCCACCCCACGTCCGTGTGTCCGTCCCCCTGCCCCATGTCCCCCCGTCCGTCCCCCCATCCCTCCCCATGCCCCACGTCCCCCTGTCTGTCCGTCGCCCCGCCCCACGTCCCCCTGTCTGTCCGTCCCCCCGCCCCACGTCCCCCTGTCTGTCCCCCCGCCCCACGTCCGTGTGTCCGTCCCCCTGCCCCACATCCCCCCATCCATCCCCGGCCCCACGTCTGTCTGTCCATCCCCTGCATCCGTGTGTCCGTCCCCCTGCCCCACGTCCCCCTGTCCGTCCCCCGCGTCCCTCCATCCGTCCCACTGCCCCATGTCCCCCCGTCCATCCCCGTCCGTCCCACGTCCCCCCGTCCATCCGTCCGTCCGTCTGTCCGTGCGCAGGTGGTGGTCCTGACCAACTCCCCGCTGGAGGAGCAGCTGTGGGTGGGCGATTTCTGCCACGAGCGCGGGATCAAGCTGGTGGTGGCCGACACCAGGGGGCTCTTCGGGTGAGTGGGGGCCCGGACGCCTGGGTCCCTTTTTTGGGGGGTCTCCCGGATGCCTGGGTCCCTTCTATAGGGTCTCCCGGACGCCTGGGTCCCTTCTGGGGTCCTTTCCCGGACGCCTGGGTCCCCTTTTTCCAGCATCTCCCAGACACCAGGGTCACCCCCGGACGCCTGGGTCCCCTATGTATGTCATCTCCCGGACGCCTGGGTCCCTTTTTTGGTGTCTCCCGGACGCCTGGGTCCCTTTCTGGGTCCTCTCCCGGACGCCTGGGTCCCTTTTTGGGGCTCTCCCGGATGCCTGGGTCCCTTTCTGGGTCCTCTCACGGACGCCTGGGTCCCTTTTTGGGGCTCTCCCGGACACCTGGGTCCCTTTTTTGGGGTCTCCCGGACGCCTGGGTCCCTTTTTGGGGCTCTCCCGGATGCCTGGGTCCCTTTCTGGGTCCTCTCCCGGACGCCTGGGTCCCCTTTTTCCAGCATCTCCCAGACACCTCGGTCCTCTCCCGGACGCCTGGGTCCCTTTTGGGGACCTCTCCCGGATGCCTGGGTCCCTTTTCGGGGGTCTCCCGGACGCCTGGGTCCCTTTTGGGGACCTCTCCCGGATGCCTGGGTCCCTTTTTGGGTCCTTTCCCGGACTCCTGGGTCCCTTTTTGGGGGTCTCCCGGACGCCTGGGTCCTCCCCCGGACGCCTGGGTCCCTCGGGTGCTTCCCGGACGCCTGGGTCCCCTGGCTGACCCCTCCCCCCTCCATTTTTAGGCAGCTTTTCTGCGATTTTGGGGACGATTTCGTGGTGACCGACACCAACGGGGAGCAGCCGCTCAGCGCCATGGTCTCCATGGTCACCAAGGTACCGGACGCCTGGGTCCCTTCCCCGGACGCCTGGGTCCCCTCTCCCGGACACCTGGGTCCCCTATATGGGCTGTTTTGGGTCCCTCCCCGGATGCCTGGGTCCCTTGTTTGAGGTCTCCCGGACGCCTGGGTCCCCTATATGGGCTATTCTGGGTCCCTCCCGGACGCCTGGGTCCCTCCCGGACGCCTGGGTCCCCTATATGGGCTATTTTGGGGTCCCTCTCCCGGACGCCTGGGTCCTTTCCCGGACGCCTGGGTCCCTCTCCCGGACGCCTGGGTCCCCTATATGGGCTGTTCTGGGTCCCTCCCGGACGCCTGGGTCCCTCTCCCGGACGCCTGGGTCCCCTATATGGGCTGTTCTGGGTCCCTCCCGGATGCCTGGGTCCCCTCTCCCGGACGCCTGGGTCCCTTCCCCGGACGCCTGGGTCCCTCTCCCGGACGCCTGGGTCCCCTGTATGGGCTGTTCTGGGTCCCTCCCGGACGCCTGGGTCCCTGGGATTGGGGGAGGAGTCCCTCCCGGACGCCTGGGTCCCTCCCGGACGCCTGGGTCCCCCCCGGACGCCTGGGTCCCCCCGCAGGGCTGCCCGGGGGAGGTGACGTGTCTGGACGACGCTCGTCACGGCTTCGAGACGGGGGACTTCGTGACGTTCACCGAGGTGGAGGGGATGGACGAGCTGAACCGCTGCGGGCCGCTCGAGATCCGCGTGCTCGGTGAGCCGGACGCCTGGGTCCCTCCCTCGGTACCCCCCGGACGCCTGGGTCCTTCCTTCGGTCCCCCCCGGACGCCTGGGTCCCTCCCTCGGTACCCCCCGGACGCCTGGGTCCCTCCTTCCATACCCCCCGGACACCTGGGTCCCTCCCTCGGTACCCCCCCGGACACCTGGGTCCCTCCCTCGGTACCCCCCCGGACGCCTGGGTCCTTCCTTCGGTCCCCCCCGGACGCCTGGGTCCCTCCTTCGGTCCCCCCCGGACGCCTGGGTCCCTCATTTGGTTCCCCCCGGACGCCTGGGTTCCTCCTTCGGTCCCCCCCGGACGCCTGGGTCCCTCCCGGACACCTGGGTCCCTCCCTCGGTACCCCCCCGGACGCCTGGGTCCCTCCCGGACACCTGGGTCCCTCCTTCGGTCCCCCCCGGACGCCTGGGTCCCTCCTTCGGTTCCCCCCGGACGCCTGGGTCCCTTGTTTGGTCCCTCCTGGACACCTGGGTCCCTTTTTGGGCCTTTCCCGGATGCCTGGGTCCCTCGTTTGGTCCCCCCCGGATGCCTGGGTCCCTTGTTTGGGTTCCCCGAACTCCTGGGTCCTTCCTTGAACTCCCATGTCCCCCGCACTCCTGGGTCCCCCCCGAACCCCTGGGTCCCTGGGGCGCTCCTGGGTCCCTGGGGGCACTCCTGGGTCCCTTGGGTCCCTCCCGGGTCCCTTGGGGCACTCCTGGGTCCCTCCTGGGTCCCCTGGGTCCCTCCTGGGTCCCTTGGGGCGCTCCTGGGTCCCTGGGGCACTCCGGGGTCCCTGACGCCCCCCCCAGGCCCCTACACGTTCAGTGTGGGCGACACCAGCGGGTTCAGCGACTACGAGCGCGGGGGCATCGTCACCCAGGTCAAGATGCCCAAGCGCATCCGCTTCGTGAGTAACGGGACTGGGTTGAACTGGGTTGAACTGGGAGGGACTGGGAGGGACTGGGATGGACTGGGATGGACTGGGATGGATTTGGGATGGAACTGGTTTGGACTGGGGGGGACTGGGAGGGACTGGTTTGAACTGGTTTGGACTGGGAGGGGACTGGGATGGATTTGGGATGGAACTGGTTTGGACTGGGAGTGACTGGGAGGGATTGGGGGGGACTGGGATTGAACTGGGAGGGACTGGAATGGATTTGGGATGGGACTGGTTTGGACTGGGGGGCACTGGGAGGGACTGGTTTGAACTGGTTTGGACTGGGAGGGCACTGGGAGAGAACTGGGATGGACTGGGGGGCACTGGGAGGGACTGGGATGGATTTGGGATGGGACTGGGGGGGACTGGGATTGAACTGGGAGGGACTGGTTTGGACTGGGGGGGACTGGGATTGAACTGGGAGGGACTGGAATGGATTTGGGATGGGACTGGTTTGGACTGGGGGGGACTGGGATTGAACTGGGAGGGACTGGTTTGGACTGGGAGGGACTGGGATTGAACTGGGATTGGACGGGGAGGGACTGGGATGGACTGGAATGGATTTGGGATGGGACTGGGATGGACTGGGAGTGACTGGTTTGAACTGGGATGGACTGGGTGGGACTGGGAGAGAACTGGGATTGAACTGGGGGGGACTGGTTTGGACTGGGATGGACTGGGATGGACTGGGATGGACTTGGGATTGAACTGGGAGGGACTGGGGGTCATACTGGTCTGTACTGGTCCATACTGGTCTGTACGGGTCCCTATTGCTCCATACTGGTCTGTACTGGTTTACACTGGTCCTTACTGGCCCATACCTGTCCCTACTAGTCTGTACTGGTCTATACCGGTCCATACTGGTTTATACTGGGCGGGCTTCCTGAGGGAACTGGGGGCCACTGGGTGGGAAGGGGAGGCTCATACCAGTCCATACTGGTTTATACGGGTCCATACTGGTCTGTACTGGTCCGTACTGGTCTGTGTGGCTCATACTGGTCCATACTGGTCTGTGTGGCTCATACTGGTCCGTACTGGTCCGTGTGGCTCATACTGGTCCATACTGGTTTATACGGGTCCATACTGGTCTGTACTGGTCCGTACTGGTCTGTGTGGCTCATACTGGTCCATACTGGTTTACACGGGTCCATACTGGTCTGTACTGGTCCGTACCGGTCCGTGTGGCTCATACTGGTCCATACTGGTCTGTACTGGTCCGTACTGGTCCGTGTGGCTCATGCTGGTCCGTACTGGTCCGTGTGGCTCATACTGGTCCATACTGGTCCGTACTGGTCTATACTGGTCCGTACTGGTCTGTACTGGTCCGTGTGGCTCATACTGGTCCATACTGCTCTGTACTGGTCTGTACGGGTCTGTACTGGTCCGTACTGGTCTATACTGGTCTGTACTGGTCCGTACCGGTCCGTGTGGCTCATACTGGTCCGTACTGGTCCATACTGCTCCGTACTGGTCTATACTGGTCTGTACTGGTCCGTACTGGTCTATACTGGTCTGTACTGGTCCATACTGGTTGATATGGCTCATACTGGTCCGTACTGGTCCGTACTGGTCTATACTGGTCTATACTGGTCCGTACCGGTCCATGTGGCTCATACTGGTCCATACTGGTCTATACTGGTCCGTACTGGTCCGTGTGGCTCATACTGGTCCGTACTGGTCTATACTGGTCTGTACTGGTCCGTACCGGTCCGTGTGGCTCATACTGGTCCATACTGCTCTGTACTGGTCTATACTGGTCTGTACTGGTCCGTACTGGTCCGTGTGGCTCATACTGGTCCATACTGGTCCGTACTGGTTTATACGGGTCCATACTGGTCCATGTGGCTCATACTGGTCCGTACTGGTTTATACGGGTCTGTACTGGTCCATACTGGTTGATATGGCTCATACTGGTCCATACTGGTTGATATGGCTCATACTGGTCCGTACTGGTCTATACTGGTCCGTACCGGTCCGTGTGGCTCATACTGGTCCGTACTGGTTTATACGGGTCTGTACTGGTCCATCCTGGTTTATATGGGTCTGTACTGGTCCGTACTGGTTGATATGGCTCATACTGGTCCATACTGGTTGATATGGCTCATACTGGTCCGTACTGGTCTGTACTGGTCCGTACTGGTCCGTGTGGCTCATACTGGTCCGTACTGGTCCGTCCTGGTGCAGAAGCGGCTGCGGGAGTCGCTGGCGGAGCCGGAGCTGCTGGTGACCGACTACGGGAAGCTGGAGCGAGCGCCCATGATGCACCGGGGCTGGCAGGGGCTGCACCACTTCACCCAGAGACACGGCCGCGCGCCCCGCCCCCAGCACGCGGTGAGCACTGGGAGCACTGGGTTGTACTGGGAGGGCATTGGGGACAATGGGGACACCCCGGCGGTGGGGACGTTGGGGGGGTTGGGGACACTGGGGGGTCAGAAATGGGGGGGAAAGGGGGAAATTGGGGCCTCCCATGATGCACTGGGGCTGGTTGAGCCAGTTCATACACAGATACATTCACCCACCCATAGCACAGGGTGAGATACTGGGATACTGGTTTGTACTGGGAGGGCATTGGGGACAATGGGGACACCCCGGGGGTGGGGACGTTGGGGGGGTTGGGGACACAGGGGGGTCAGAAATGGGGGGGAAAGGGGGAAATTGGGGCCTCCCATGATGCACCGGGGCTGGTTGAGCAAGTTCATACACAGATACATTCACCCACCCATAAGACAGGGTGAGATACTGGGATACTGGTTTGTACTGGGAGGACATTGGGGACAATGGGGACACCCCGGGGGTGGGGACGTTGGGGGGGTTGGGGACACAGGGGGGTCAGAAATGGGGGGGAAAGGGGGAAATTGGCGCCTCCCATGATGCACTGGGGCTGGTTGAGGCAGTTTAGGGGAACATGTTCACCCACTTATAGCACAGGGTGAGATACTGGGGATACTGGTTTGTACTGGGAGGGCATTGGGGACAATGGGGACTCTATGGGGGTGGGGACATTGGGGGGGTTGGGGACACAGGGGGGTCAGAAATGGGGGGGAAAGGGGGAAATTGGGGCCTCCCATGATGCACCGGGGCTGGTTGAGGCAGTTTAGGGGAACATGTTCACCCGCCCATAGCACAGGGTGAGATACTGGGAGTACTGGTTTGTACTGGGGACACACTGGGGACACACTGTCCCCCTGTCCCCATGTCCCCGATGCTGTCCCCATGTCCCCTGTCCCCGAAGGGTGACACTGCCGAGGTGGTGGCCTTGTCCCCCTGTCCCTGTTGATGTCCCCATGTCCCCATGTCCCTCTGTCCCCATGTCCCCACGTCTGTCCCCATGTCCCCCTGTCCCCATGTCTGTCCCCATATCCCCCCTGTCCCCCTGTCCCCCTGTCCCTATATCCCCCTATATCCCCCTATATCCCCATATCCCCCCATATTGCCCCATATCCCCCTGTCCCCATGTCTGTCCCCATGTCCCCCTGTCCCCACGTCTGTCCCCATATCCCCCTGTCCCCCTGTCCCCTTGTCCCCATATCCCCATGTCCCCATATTCCTATGTCCCCCTGTCCCCATATCCCCCCATATCCCCCTATATCCCCCCATATCCCCCTGTCCCCATGTCCCCCTGTCCCCATGTCCCCCTGTCCCCATATCCCTATATCCCCCTATATCCCCATATCCCCCTGTCCTCATATCATGTCCCCCTGTCCCTGTTGACGTCCCCCTGTCCCTGACGCTGTCCCCATGTCCCCACTCAGGGTGACGCGGCCGAGGTGGTGGCCCTGGCTCGCGCCGTGTCCCCGGGCTCGGCCCTGGACGAGGAGCTGGTTCGCCAGTTGGCGTTTCAGGCCACGGGCGACCTGGCCCCGCTCAACGGCTTCATCGGGGGGGTCGCCGCGCAGGAGGTCATGAAGGTACCGACCGCCTGGGTCCCTCCCGGACGCCTGGGTCCCCTCCCGGACGCCTGGGTCCCTCCCGGACGCCTGGGTCCCCTCCCAAACTCCTGGGTCTCTCCTGAGCTCTGGGGTCCCCTCCCGGACGCCTGGGTCCTTCTAGGACACCTGGGTCCACTCCCGAACGCCTGGGTCCCTCCCGGACGCCTGGGTCCTTTAGGGAACTCCTGGGTCCCTCCCGGACACCTGGGTCCTTTGGGGAACTCCTGGGTCCGTCCCGGACACCTGGGTCCCTCCCAAACTCCTGGGTCCCTCCTGAGCTCTTGGGTCCCCTCCCGGACGCCTGGGTCCCCTTCTGGACACCTGGGTCCCCTTCCGAACTCCTGAGTCCCTCCCGGACGCCTGGGTCCTTTGGGGAACTCCTGGGTCCCCTCCCGGACACCTGGGTCCCCTCCCGGACTCCTGGGTCCCTCCCGGATGCCTGGGTCCCTCTTGAACTCCTGGGTCCCTCCCAGACGCTTGGGTGCCCTCCCGAACTCCTGGGTCCTTCCCGAGCTCTTGGGTCCCTTCTCGGACGCCTGGGTCCCTTTTTGGATGCCTGGGTCCCCTCCCGGACACCTGGGTCCCCTCCCGGACGCCTGGGTCCTTTGGGGAACTCCTGGGTCCCTCCCAAACTCCTGGGTCCCCCGGACACCTGGGTCCCTCCCGCACTCCTGGGTCCCTCCTGATCTACTGTGTCTCCCCGAACTCCTGGGTCCCTCCCAACTCCCATGTCCCCCGGTCGCCCGGGTCCCTCCCGGACGCCTGGGTCCCCCGCAGGCGGTGTCGGGGAAGTTCACCCCCATCCAGCAATGGTTGTACTTCGACGCCCTCGAGTGTCTCCCCGAGGAGAACAGGGAGCAGCTGCTGACCGAGGAGACGTGTCGCCCGGTGAGCACCCATGGGTGGGCTCCATTGACTCTGGTGTCACCCATGGGTGGGGTCCATTGACTCTGGTGTCACCCATGGGTGGGATCCCATTGACCTTGGGTCATTCTTGGTGTCCCCATTGAGTTGGGGACATTTTGGTGTCACCCATGGGTGGGATCCCATTGACTTTGGGTCATTCTTGGTGTCCCCATTGACTTTGGTGTCACCCATGGGTGGGACCCCATTGACTTTGGGTCATTCTTGGTGTCCCCATTGACTTTGGTGTCACCCATGGGTGGGACCCCATTGACTTTGGTGTCACCCATGGGTGGGATCTCATTGACTTTGGTGTCACCCATGGGTGGGACCCCATTGACTTTGGGTCATTGTTGGTGTCCCCATTGACTTTGGTGTCACCCATGGGTGGGATCCCATTGACTTTGGGTCATTCTTGGTGTCCCCATTGAGTTGGGGACGTTGTTGGTGTCACCCATGGGTGGGATCCCATTGACTTTGGGTCATTCTTGGTGTCCCCATTGAGTTGGGGACATTGTTGGTGTCACCCATGGGTGGGATCCCGTTGACTTTGGGTCATTCTTGGTGTCCCCATTGACTTTGGTGTCACCCATGGGTGGGACCCCATTGACCTTGGGTCATTCTTGGTGTCCCCATTGACTTTGGTGTCACCCATGGGTGGGACCCCATTGACTTTGGGTCATTCTTGGTGTCCCCATTGACTTTGGTGTCACCCATGGGTGGGATCCCATTGACTTTGGGTCATTCTTGGTGTCCCCATTGACTTTGGTGTCACCCATGGGTGGGGTCCCATTGACTTTGGTGTCACCCATGGGTGGGACCCCATTGACTTTGGGTCATTCTTGGTGTCCCCATTGACTTTGGTGTCACCCATGGGTGGGACCCCATTGACTTTGGGTCATTCTTGGTGTCCCCATTGACTTTGGGTCATTCTTGGTGTCCCCATTGACTTTGGTGTCACCCATGGGTGGGACCCCATTGACTTTGGGTCATTCTTGGTGTCCCCATTGACTTTGGTGTCACCCATGGGTGGGACCCCATTGACTTTGGGTCATTCTTGGTGTCCCCATTGACTTTGGTGTCACCTATGGGTGGGACCCCATTAACTTTGGGTCATTCTTGGTGTCCCCATTGACTTTGGTGTCACCCATGGGTGGGATCTCATTGACTTTGGTGTCACCCATGGGTGGGACCCCATTGACTTTGGGTCATTCTTGGTGTCCCCATTGAGTTGGGGACGTTGTTGGTGTCACCCATGGGTGGGATCCCATTGACTTTGGGTCATTCTTGGTGTCCCCATTGACTTTGGTGTCACCCATGGGTGGGGTCCCATTGACTTTGGGTCATTCTTGGTGTCCCCATTGACTTTGGTGTCACCCATGGGTGGGATCTGATTGACTTTGGGTCATTCTTGGTGTCCCCATTGACTTTGGGTCATTCTTGACATCCCCATTGACCTTGGTGTCACCCATGGGTGGGATCCCATTGACTTTGGGTCATTCTTGGTGTCCCCATTGACTTTGGTGTCACCCATGGGTGGGATCCCATTGACTTTGGGTCATTCTTGGTGTCCCCATTGACTTTGGGTCATTCTTGGCTGGGACCCCCTAGACTTTGGTGTCATTCTCGATGTCCCCATTGCCCTGGGGACACTGTGGGTGACACCCACGGGTGGGGGGTGGCCGGTGTCACCCATGGGTGCCCCGGTGACCCCGGTGTCCCCAGCGCGGGAACCGCTATGACGGGCAGGTCGCCGTGTTCGGGACGGGGCTGCAGGAGCGGCTGGGACAGCAGAAATACTTTGTGGTCAGTGTCCCCAAATGTCCCCAAATGTCCCCAAATGTCCCAAGGTCCCAAATGGCCCTTAGGGGTCCCCCAAGTGTCCTTATGGGTCCCCCAAATGTCCTTATGGGTCCCCCCAAGTGTCCTCAAGGGTCCCCTTAATGTCCTCAAGTGTCCCCTTCCTGTCCCCAGTGTCCCCAGGGGTCCCCCAAATGTCCCAATGTGTCCCCTCAAGTGTACTCATGGTCCCCTTAATGTCCCCAAGTGTCACCTCCTTGTCCCCCAGGGTCCCCCAAGTGTCCCAATGGGGACCCCAGGTGTTCTTTGGGGTCCCCCAAATGTCACCTCCCTGTCCCCAAGTGTCCCCCAAGTGTCCTTATGGGTCCCCTGGATGTCCCCAAGTGTCCCCCAAGTGTCCCTAAGGGTTCCCCCAAGTGTCCTTATGTGTCCTCTGGATGTCCCCAAGTGTCCTTATGGGTCCCCTTAATGTCCCCAAGTGTCACCTCCCTGTCCCCAAGTGTCCCCCAAGGGTTCTTATGGGTCCCCTAAGTGTCCCCAAGGGTCCCCCAAGTGTCCTTATGGGTCCCCTTAATGTCCCCAAGTGTCACCTCCCTGTCCCCAGGTGTCCCAATGGGGACCCCAAGTGTCCCTAACCGTCCCCACAAGTGTCCTTATGGGTCCCCTTAATGTCCCCAAGTGTCACCTCCCTGTCCCCAAGTGTCCCCCAAGGGTTCTTATGGGTCTCCTAAGTGTCCCCAAGGGTCCCCCAAGTGTCCTTATGGGTCCCCTGGTTGTCCCCAAGTGTCCCTAAGGGTCCCCCAAGTGTCCTTATGAGTCCTCTAGATGTCCCCAAGTGTCCCCCAAGTGTCCTTATGGGTCCCCTTAATGTCCCCCAGTGTCACCTCCCTGTCCCCAGGTGACCCAGTGGGGACCCCAAGTGTCCCTAAGGGTCCCCAAGTGTCCCCCAAGGATTCTTATGGGTCTCCTGAGTGTCCCCCCAGTGTCCCCATGGGTCCCCCAAGTGTCATCTCCTTGTCCCCAGGTGCCACCAAGTGTCCCCAAGGGTCCCCCCAAGTGTCCTTATGGGTCCACTGAGTGTCCCCGAGGGTCCTCCAAGTGTCACCTCCTTGTCCCCAAGTGTCCCTACATGTCCCTACACGTCCCTTGATGTCTCCACGTGTCCCCAAGTGTCCCCTTTCTCCCCCGGGTCACCTTGGGTTATGTCCCCAAGTGTCCCCAAGTGTCCCCTTGGCTCCTCAGAGTGTCCCCAAGTGTCCCCTTGGCTCTTCAGAGTGTCCCCAAGTGTCCCCTTGTCACCCCCAGGTCACCTCTAGTTGTGTCCCCAAGTGTTCATCGATGTACCCATGTGTCCCCCAAATGTCCCCTTGTCCCCACCCGGGTCACCTTGAGTCGTGTCCCCACGTGTCCCCAAGTGTCCCCGTGTCCCCAGGTGGGCGCGGGCGCCATCGGCTGCGAGCTGCTCAAGACGTTCGCCATGATGGGCCTGGGCTGCGGCCCCGATGGCGGC
>NW_028114940.1:0-52907 GCF_964273445.1 Streptopelia decaocto
TCAAAATTGTTGAAATACTCTTGAAGCTTTTAAAATTCTCTCTAGAATTTTCAAAATCCATGGCCACATGTTTACAATTTCACATAAAAAAATGGCTAAAATTCCAGTTGAAATTTTTTCAAAGTCCCTTAAAAGTTTTCCAATTTTTGTCCCAATTCTTCCCATTCCCATTGAAACTTTTCAAATCCCTCTCAAAATTGTTGAAATTCTGTTGAAGCTTCTAAAATTCTCTCTAGAATTTTCAAAATCCATGGCCACATGTTTACAATTTCACGTCAAAAAATGGCTAAAATTCCAGTTGAAATTTTTTCAAAGCCCCTTAAAAATTTTCCAATTTTTGTCCCAATTCTTCCCATTCCCATTGAAACTTTTCAAATCCCTCTCAAAATTGTTGAAATTCTCTTGAAGCTTTAAAAATTCTCTCTAGAATTTTCAAAATCCATGTCCACATGTTTACAATTTCACGTCAAAAAATGGCTAAAATTCCAGTTGAAATTTTTTCAAAGTCCCTTAAAAATTTTCCAATTTTTGTCCCAATTCTTCCCATTCCCATTGAAACTTTTCAAATCCCTCTCAAAATTGTTGAAATTCTGTTGAAGCTTTTAAAATTCTCTCTAGAATTTTCAAAATCCATGTCCACATGTTTACAATTTCATGTCAAAAAATGGCTAAAATTCCAGTTGAAATTTTTTCAAAGTCCCTTAAAAATTTTCCAATTTTTGTCCCAATTCTTCCCATTCCCATTGAAACTTTTCAAATCCCTCTCAAAATTGTTGAAATTCTGTTGAAGCTTTTAAAATTCTCTCTAGAATTTTCAAAATCCACTTCAACATGTTTACAATTTCACGTCAAAAAATGGCTAAAATTCCAGTTGAAATTTTTTCAAAGTCCCTTAAAAATTTTCCAATTTTTGTCCCAATTCTTCCCATTCCCATTGAAACTTTTCAAATCCCTCTCAAAATTGTTGAAATTCTCTTGAAGCTTTTAAAATTCTCTCTAGAATTTTCCAAATCCATGGCCACATGTTTACAATTTCACGTCAAAAAATGGCTAAAATTCCAGTTGAAATTTTTTCAAAGTCCCTTAAAAATTTTCCAATTTTTGTCCCAATTCTTCCCATTCCCATTGAAACTTTTCAAATCCCTCTCAAAATTGTTGAAATTCTGTTGAAGCTTTTAAAATTCTCTCTAGAATTTTCAAAATCCACTTCAACATGTTTACAATTTCACGTTCAAAAAATGGCTAAAATTCCAGTTGAAATTTTTTCAAAGTCCCTTAAAAATTTTCCAATTTTTGTCCCAATTCTTCCCATTCCCATTGAAACTTTCAAATCCCTCTCAAAATTGTTGAAATACTCTTGAAGCTTTTAAAATTCTCTCTAGAATTTTCAAAATCCATGGCCACATGTTTACAATTTCACGTCAAAAAATGGCTAAAATTCCAGTTGAAATTTTTTCAAAGTCCCTTAAAAGTTTTCCAATTTTTGTCCCAATTCTTCCCATTCCCATTGAAACTTTTCAAATCCCTCTCAAAATTGTTGAAATTCTCTTGAAGCTTTTAAAATTCTCTCTAGAATTTTCAAAATCCATGTCCACATGTTTACAATTTCACGTCAAAAAATGGCTAAAATTCCAGTTGAAATTTTTTCAAAGTCCCTTAAAAATTTTCCAATTTTTGTCCCAATTCTTCCCATTCCCATTGAAACTTTCAAATCCCTCTCAAAATTGTTGAAATACTCTTGAAGCTTTTAAAATTCTCTCTAGAATTTTCAAAATCCACTTCAACATGTTTACAATTTCACGTCAAAAAATGGCTAAAATTCCAGTTGAAATTTTTTCAAAGTCCCTTAAAAGTTTTCCAATTTTTGTCCCAATTCTTCCCATTCCCATTGAAACTTTTCAAATCCCTCTCAAAATTGTTGAAATTCTGTTGAAGCTTTTAAAATTCTCTCTAGAATTTTCAAAATCCATGTCCACATGTTTACAATTTCATGTCAAAAAATGGCTAAAATTCCAGTTGAAATTTTTTCAAAGTCCCTTAAAAATTTTCCAATTTTTGTCCCAATTCTTCCCATTCCCATTGAAACTTTTCAAATCCCTCTCAAAATTGTTGAAATTCTGTTGAAGCTTTTAAAATTCTCTCTAGAATTTTCAAAATCCACTTCAACATGTTTACAATTTCACGTCAAAAAATGGCTAAAATTCCAGTTGAAATTTTTTCAAAGTCCCTTAAAAATTTTCCAATTTTTGTCCCAATTCTTCCCATTCCCATTGAAACTTTTCAAATCCCTCTCAAAATTGTTGAAATTCTCTTGAAGCTTTTAAAATTCTCTCTAGAATTTTCCAAATCCATGGCCACATGTTTACAATTTCACGTCAAAAAATGGCTAAAATTCCAGTTGAAATTTTTTCAAAGTCCCTTAAAAATTTTCCAATTTTTGTCCCAATTCTTCCCATTCCCATTGAAACTTTTCAAATCCCTCTCAAAATTGTTGAAATTCTCTTGAAGCTTTTAAAATTCTCTCTAGAATTTTCAAAATCCATGGCCACATGTTTACAATTTCACGTCAAAAAATGGCTAAAATTCCAGTTGAAATTTTTTCAAAGTCCCTGAAAAATTTTCCAATTTTTGTCCCAATTCTTCCCATTCCCATTGAAACTTTTCAAATCCCTCTCAAAATTGTTGAAATTCTCTTGAAGCTTTTAAAATTCTCTCTAGAATTTTCGAAATCCATGGCCACATGTTTACAATTTCACATCAAAAAATGGCTAAAATTCCAGTTGAAATTTTTTCAAAGTCCCTTAAAAATTTTCCAATTTTTGTCCCAATTCTTCCCATTCCCATTGAAACTTTTCAAATCCCTCTCAAAATTGTTGAAATTCTGTTGAAGCTTTTAAAATTCTCTCTAGAATTTTCAAAATCCATGGCCACATGTTTACAATTTCACGTCAAAAAATGGCTAAAATTCCAGTTGAAATTTTTTCAAAGTCCCTTAAAAATTTTCCAATTTTTGTCCCAATTCTTCCCATTCCCATTGAATCTTTCAAATCCCTCTCAAAATTGTTGAAATACTCTTGAAGCTTTTAAAATTCTCTCTAGAATTTTCAAAATCCATGGCCACATGTTTACAATTTCACATAAAAAAATGGCTAAAATTCCAGTTGAAATTTTTTCAAAGTCCCTTAAAAGTTTTCCAATTTTTGTCCCAATTCTTCCCATTCCCATTGAAACTTTTCAAATCCCTCTCAAAATTGTTGAAATTCTGTTGAAGCTTCTAAAATTCTCTCTAGAATTTTCAAAATCCATGGCCACATGTTTACAATTTCACGTCAAAAAATGGCTAAAATTCCAGTTGAAATTTTTTCAAAGCCCCTTAAAAATTTTCCAATTTTTGTCCCAATTCTTCCCATTCCCATTGAAACTTTTCAAATCCCTCTCAAAATTGTTGAAATTCTCTTGAAGCTTTAAAAATTCTCTCTAGAATTTTCAAAATCCATGTCCACATGTTTACAATTTCACGTCAAAAAATGGCTAAAATTCCAGTTGAAATTTTTTCAAAGTCCCTTAAAAATTTTCCAATTTTTGTCCCAATTCTTCCCATTCCCATTGAAACTTTTCAAATCCCTCTCAAAATTGTTGAAATTCTGTTGAAGCTTTTAAAATTCTCTCTAGAATTTTCAAAATCCATGTCCACATGTTTACAATTTCATGTCAAAAAATGGCTAAAATTCCAGTTGAAATTTTTTCAAAGTCCCTTAAAAATTTTCCAATTTTTGTCCCAATTCTTCCCATTCCCATTGAAACTTTTCAAATCCCTCTCAAAATTGTTGAAATTCTGTTGAAGCTTTTAAAATTCTCTCTAGAATTTTCAAAATCCACTTCAACATGTTTACAATTTCACGTCAAAAAATGGCTAAAATTCCAGTTGAAATTTTTTCAAAGTCCCTTAAAAATTTTCCAATTTTTGTCCCAATTCTTCCCATTCCCATTGAAACTTTTCAAATCCCTCTCAAAATTGTTGAAATTCTCTTGAAGCTTTTAAAATTCTCTCTAGAATTTTCCAAATCCATGGCCACATGTTTACAATTTCACGTCAAAAAATGGCTAAAATTCCAGTTGAAATTTTTTCAAAGTCCCTTAAAAATTTTCCAATTTTTGTCCCAATTCTTCCCATTCCCATTGAAACTTTTCAAATCCCTCTCAAAATTGTTGAAATTCTGTTGAAGCTTTTAAAATTCTCTCTAGAATTTTCAAAATCCACTTCAACATGTTTACAATTTCACGTTCAAAAAATGGCTAAAATTCCAGTTGAAATTTTTTCAAAGTCCCTTAAAAATTTTCCAATTTTTGTCCCAATTCTTCCCATTCCCATTGAAACTTTCAAATCCCTCTCAAAATTGTTGAAATACTCTTGAAGCTTTTAAAATTCTCTCTAGAATTTTCAAAATCCATGGCCACATGTTTACAATTTCACGTCAAAAAATGGCTAAAATTCCAGTTGAAATTTTTTCAAAGTCCCTTAAAAGTTTTCCAATTTTTGTCCCAATTCTTCCCATTCCCATTGAAACTTTTCAAATCCCTCTCAAAATTGTTGAAATTCTCTTGAAGCTTTTAAAATTCTCTCTAGAATTTTCAAAATCCATGTCCACATGTTTACAATTTCACGTCAAAAAATGGCTAAAATTCCAGTTGAAATTTTTTCAAAGTCCCTGAAAAATTTTCCAATTTTTGTCCCAATTCTTCCCATTCCCATTGAAACTTTTCAAATCCCTCTCAAAATTGTTGAAATTCTGTTGAAGCTTTTAAAATTCTCTCTAGAATTTTCAAAATCCATGTCCACATGTTTACAATTTCACGTCAAAAAATGGCTAAAATTCCAGTTGAAATTTTTTCAAAGTCCCTTCAAAATTTTCCAATTTTTGTCCCAATTCTTCCCATTCCCATTGAAACTTTCAAATCCCTCTCAAAATTGTTGAAATTCTCTTGAAGCTTTTAAAATTCTCTCTAGAATTTTCAAAATCCATGGCCACATGTTTACAATTTCACGTCAAAAAATGGCTAAAATTCCAGTTGAAATTTTTTCAAAGTCCCTTAAAAATTTTCCAATTTTTGTCCCAATTCTTCCCATTCCCATTGAAACTTTCAAATCCCTCTCAAAATTGTTGAAATTCTCTTGAAGCTTTTAAAATTCTCTCTAGAATTTTCCAAATCCATGGCCACATGTTTACAATTTCACGTCAAAAAATGGCTAAAATTCCAGTTGAAATTTTTTCAAAGTCCCTGAAAAATTTTCCAATTTTTGTCCCAATTCTTCCCATTCCCATTGAAACTTTTCAAATCCCTCTCAAAATTGTTGAAATTCTGTTGAAGCTTTTAAAATTCTCTCTAGAATTTTCAAAATCCATGTCCACATGTTTACAATTTCACGTCAAAAAATGGCTAAAATTCCAGTTGAAATTTTTTCAAAGTCCCTTCAAAATTTTCCAATTTTTGTCCCAATTCTTCCCATTCCCATTGAAACTTTCAAATCCCTCTCAAAATTGTTGAAATTCTCTTGAAGCTTTTAAAATTCTCTCTAGAATTTTCCAAATCCATGGCCACATGTTTACAATTTCACGTCAAAAAATGGCTAAAATTCCAGTTGAAATTTTTTCAAAGTCCCTTAAAAATTTTCCAATTTTTGTCCCAATTCTTCCCATTCCCATTGAAACTTTTCAAATCCCTCTCAAAATTGTTGAAATTCTCTTGAAGCTTTTAAAATTCTCTCTAGAATTTTCGAAATCCATGGCCACATGTTTACAATTTCACATCAAAAAATTGCTAAAATTCCAGTTGCAATTTTTTCAAAGTCCCTGAAAAATTTTCCAATTTTTGTCCCAATTCTTCCCATTCCCATTGAAACTTTTCAAATCCCTCTCAAAATTGTTGAAATTCTCTTGAAGCTTTTAAAATTCTCTCTAGAATTTTCAAAATCCATGTCCACATGTTTACAATTTCACGTCAAAAAATGGCTAAAATTCCAGTTGAAATTTTTTCAAAGCCCCTTAAAAATTTTCCAATTTTTGTCCCAATTCTTCCCATTCCCATTGAAACTTTTCAAATCCCTCTCAAAATTGTTGAAATTCTGTTGAAGCTTTTAAAATTCTCTCTAGAATTTTCAAAATCCATGTCCACATGTTTACAATTTCACGTCAAAAAATGGCTAAAATTCCAGTTGAAATTTTTTCAAAGTCCCTTAAAAATTTTCCAATTTTTGTCCCAATTCTTCCCATTCCCATTGAAACTTTCAAATCCCTCTCAAAATTGTTGAAATTCTCTTGAAGCTTTTAAAATTCTCTCTAGAATTTTCCAAATCCATGGCCACATGTTTACAATTTCACGTCAAAAAATGGCTAAAATTCCAGTTGAAATTTTTTCAAAGTCCCTTAAAAATTTTCCAATTTTTGTCCCAATTCTTCCCATTCCCATTGAAACTTTTCAAATCCCTCTCAAAATTGTTGAAATTCTCTTGAAGCTTTTAAAATTCTCTCTAGAATTTTCGAAATCCATGGCCACATGTTTACAATTTCACATCAAAAAATGGCTAAAATTCCAGTTGAAATTTTTTCAAAGTCCCTTAAAAATTTTCCAATTTTTGTCCCAATTCTTCCCATTCCCATTGAAACTTTTCAAATCCCTCTCAAAATTGTTGAAATTCTCTTGAAGCTTTTAAAATTCTCTCTAGAATTTTCCAAATCCATGGCCACATGTTTACAATTTCACGTCAAAAAATAGCTAAAATTCCAGTTGCAATTTTTTCAAAGTCCCTGAAAAATTTTCCAATTTTTGTCCCAATTCTTCCCATTCCCATTGAAACTTTTCAAATCCCTCTCAAAATTGTTGAAATTCTCTTGAAGCTTTTAAAATTCTCTCTAGAATTTTCAAAATCCATGTCCACATGTTTACAATTTCACGTCAAAAAATGGCTAAAATTCCAGTTGAAATTTTTTCAAAGCCCCTTAAAAATTTTCCAATTTTTGTCCCAATTCTTCCCATTCCCATTGAAACTTTTCAAATCCCTCTCAAAATTGTTGAAATTCTCTTGAAGCTTTTAAAATTCTCTCTAGAATTTTCAAAATCCATGGCCACATGTTTACAATTTCACGTCAAAAAATGGCTAAAATTCCAGTTGAAATTTTTTCAAAGTCCCTTAAAAGTTTTCCAATTTTTGTCCCAATTCTTCCCATTCCCATTGAAACTTTTCAAATCCCTCTCAAAATTGTTGAAATTCTCTTGAAGCTTTTAAAATTCTCTCTAGAATTTTCAAAATCCATGTCCACATGTTTACAATTTCACGTCAAAAAATGGCTAAAATTCCAGTTGAAATTTTTTCAAAGTCCCTTAAAAATTTTCCAATTTTTGTCCCAATTCTTCCCATTCCCATTGAAACTTTTCAAATCCCTCTCAAAATTGTTGAAATTCTCTTGAAGCTTTTAAAATTCTCTCTAGAATTTTCAAAATCCATGTCCACATGTTTACAATTTCACGTCAAAAAATGGCTAAAATTCCAGTTGAAATTTTTTCAAAGTCCCTTCAAAATTTTCCAATTTTTGTCCCAATTCTTCCCATTCCCATTGAAACTTTCAAATCCCTCTCAAAATTGTTGAAATACTCTTGAAGCTTTTAAAATTCTCTCTAGAATTTTCAAAATCCATGTCCACATGTTTACAATTTCACGTCAAAAAATGGCTAAAATTCCAGTTGAAATTTTTTCAAAGTCCCTTAAAAGTTTTCCAATTTTTGTCCCAATTCTTCCCATTCCCATTGAAACTTTTCAAATCCCTCTCAAAATTGTTGAAATTCTGTTGAAGCTTTTAAAATTCTCTCTAGAATTTTCAAAATCCATGTCCACATGTTTACAATTTCACGTCAAAAAATGGCTAAAATTCCAGTTGAAATTTTTTCAAAGCCCCTTAAAAATTTTCCAATTTTTGTCCCAATTCTTCCCATTCCCATTGAAACTTTTCAAATCCCTCTCAAAATTGTTGAAATTCTCTTGAAGCTTTTAAAATTCTCTCTAGAATTTTCAAAATCCATGTCCACATGTTTACAATTTCACGTCAAAAAATGGCTAAAATTCCAGTTGAAATTTTTTCAAAGTCCCTTAAAAATTTTCCAATTTTTGTCCCAATTCTTCCCATTCCCATTGAAACTTTTCAAATCCCTCTCAAAATTGTTGAAATTCTGTTGAAGCTTTTAAAATTCTCTCTAGAATTTTCAAAATCCATGTCCACATGTTTACAATTTCATGTCAAAAAATGGCTAAAATTCCAGTTGAAATTTTTTCAAAGTCCCTTAAAAATTTTCCAATTTTTGTCCCAATTCTTCCCATTCCCATTGAAACTTTTCAAATCCCTCTCAAAATTGTTGAAATTCTGTTGAAGCTTTTAAAATTCTCTCTAGAATTTTCAAAATCCACTTCAACATGTTTACAATTTCACGTCAAAAAATGGCTAAAATTCCAGTTGAAATTTTTTCAAAGTCCCTTAAAAATTTTCCAATTTTTGTCCCAATTCTTCCCATTCCCATTGAAACTTTTCAAATCCCTCTCAAAATTGTTGAAATTCTCTTGAAGCTTTTAAAATTCTCTCTAGAATTTTCAAAATCCATGGCCACATGTTTACAATTTCACGTAAAAATGGCTAAAATTCCAGTTGAAATTTTTTCAAAGTCCCTGAAAAATTTTCCAATTTTTGTCCCAATTCTTCCCATTCCCATTGAAACTTTCAAATCCCTCTCAAAATTGTTGAAATTATCTTGAAGCTTTTAAAATTCTCTCTAGAATTTTCAAAATCCATGTCCACATGTTTACAATTTCACATATAAAAATGGCTAAAATTCCAGTTGAAATTTTTTCAAAGTCCCTTAAAAGTTTTCCAATTTTTGTCCCAATTCTTCCCATTCCCATTGAAACTTTTCAAATCCCTCTCAAAATTGTTGAAATTCTCTTGAAGCTTTTAAAATTCTCTCTAGAATTTTCAAAATCCATGGCCACATGTTTACAATTTCACGTCAAAAAATGGCTAAAATTCCAGTTGAAATTTTTTCAAAGTCCCTTAAAAATTTTCCAATTTTTGTCCCAATTCTTCCCATTCCCATTGAAACTTTTCAAATCCCTCTCAAAATTGTTGAAATTCTGTTGAAGCTTTTAAAATTCTCTCTATAATTTTCAAAATCCATGTCCACATGTTTACAATTTCACGTCAAAAAATGGCTAAAATTCCAGTTGAAATTTTTTCAAAGTCCCTTAAAAATTTTCCAATTTTTGTCCCAATTCTTCCCATTCCCATTGAAACTTTTCAAATCCCTCTCAAAATTGTTGAAATTCTGTTGAAGCTTTTAAAATTCTCTCTAGAATTTTCAAAATCCACTTCAACATGTTTACAATTTCACGTCAAAAAATGGCTAAAATTCCAGTTGAAATTTTTTCAAAGTCCCTTAAAAATTTTCCAATTTTTGTCCCAATTCTTCCCATTCCCATTGAAACTTTTCAAATCCCTCTCAAAATTGTTGAAATTCTCTTGAAGCTTTTAAAATTCTCTCTAGAATTTTCGAAATCCATGGCCACATGTTTACAATTTCACGTTCAAAAAATGGCTAAAATTCCAGTTGAAATTTTTTCAAAGTCCCTTAAAAATTTTCCAATTTTTGTCCCAATTCTTCCCATTCCCATTGAAACTTTTCAAATCCCTCTCAAAATTGTTGAAATTCTCTTGAAGCTTTTAAAATTCTCTCTAGAATTTTCCAAATCCATGGCCACATGTTTACAATTTCACGTCAAAAAATGGCTAAAATTCCAGTTGAAATTTTTTCAAAGTCCCTGAAAAATTTTCCAATTTTTGTCCCAATTCTTCCCATTCCCATTGAAACTTTTCAAATCCCTCTCCAAATTGTTGAAATTCTGTTGAAGCTTTTAAAATTCTCTCTAGAATTTTCAAAATCCATGGCCACATGTTTACAATTTCACGTCAAAAAATGGCTAAAATTCCAGTTGAAATTTTTTCAAAGTCCCTTAAAAATTTTCCAATTTTTGTCCCAATTCTTCCCATTCCCATTGAAACTTTCAAATCCCTCTCAAAATTGTTGAAATACTCTTGAAGCTTTTAAAATTCTCTCTAGAATTTTCAAAATCCATGGCCACATGTTTACAATTTCACGTCAAAAAATGGCTAAAATTCCAGTTGAAATTTTTTCAAAGTCCCTTAAAAGTTTTCCAATTTTTGTCCCAATTCTTCCCATTCCCATTGAAACTTTTCAAATCCCTCTCAAAATTGTTGAAATTCTCTTGAAGCTTTTAAAATTCTCTCTAGAATTTTCAAAATCCATGTCCACATGTTTACAATTTCACGTCAAAAAATGGCTAAAATTCCAGTTGAAATTTTTTCAAAGTCCCTTAAAAATTTTCCAATTTTTGTCCCAATTCTTCCCATTCCCATTGAAACTTTTCAAATCCCTCTCAAAATTGTTGAAATTCTGTTGAAGCTTTTAAAATTCTCTCTAGAATTTTCAAAATCCATGTCCACATGTTTACAATTTCACATAAAAAAATGGCTAAAATTCCAGTTGCAATTTTTTCAAAGTCCCTTAAAAATTTTCCAATTTTTGTCCCAATTCTTCCCATTCCCATTGAAACTTTTCAAATCCCTCTCAAAATTGTTGAAATTATGTTGAAGCTTTTAAAATTCTCTCTAGAATTTTCAAAATCCATGTCCACATGTTTACAATTTCATGTCAAAAAATGGCTAAAATTCCAGTTGAAATTTTTTCAAAGTCCCTTAAAAATTTTCCAATTTTTGTCCCAATTCTTCCCATTCCCATTGAAACTTTTCAAATCCCTCTCAAAATTGTTGAAATTCTGTTGAAGCTTTTAAAATTCTCTCTAGAATTTTCAAAATCCACTTCAACATGTTTACAATTTCACGTCAAAAAATGGCTAAAATTCCAGTTGAAATTTTTTCAAAGTCCCTTAAAAATTTTCCAATTTTTGTCCCAATTCTTCCCATTCCCATTGAAACTTTTCAAATCCCTCTCAAAATTGTTGAAATTCTCTTGAAGCTTTTAAAATTCTCTCTAGAATTTTCAAAATCCATGGCCACATGTTTACAATTTCACGTCAAAAAATGGCTAAAATTCCAGTTGAAATTTTTTCAAAGTCCCTTAAAAATTTTCCAATTTTTGTCCCAATTCTTCCCATTCCCATTGAAACTTTTCAAATCCCTCTCAAAATTGTTGAAATTCTCTTGAAGCTTTTAAAATTCTCTCTAGAATTTTCGAAATCCATGGCCACATGTTTACAATTTCACATCAAAAAATGGCTAAAATTCCAGTTGAAATTTTTTCAAAGTCCCTTAAAAATTTTCCAATTTTTGTCCCAATTCTTCCCATTCCCATTGAAACTTTTCAAATCCCTCTCAAAATTGTTGAAATTCTGTTGAAGCTTTTAAAATTCTCTCTAGAATTTTCAAAATCCACTTCAACATGTTTACAATTTCACGTCAAAAAATGGCTAAAATTCCAGTTGAAATTTTTTCAAAGTCCCTTAAAAATTTTCCAATTTTTGTCCCAATTCTTCCCATTCCCATTGAAACTTTTCAAATCCCTCTCAAAATTGTTGAAATTCTCTTGAAGCTTTTAAAATTCTCTCTAGAATTTTCAAAATCCATGGCCACATGTTTACAATTTCACGTCAAAAAATGGCTAAAATTCCAGTTGAAATTTTTTCAAAGTCCCTTAAAAATTTTCCAATTTTTGTCCCAATTCTTCCCATTCCCATTGAAACTTTTCAAATCCCTCTCCAAATTGTTGAAATTCTCTTGAAGCTTTTAAAATTCTCTCTAGAATTTTCAAAATCCATGTCCACATGTTTACAATTTCACGTCAAAAAATGGCTAAAATTCCAGTTGAAATTTTTTCAAAGTCCCTTAAAAATTTTCCAATTTTTGTCCCAATTCTTCCCATTCCCATTGAAACTTTTCAAATCCCTCTCAAAATTGTTGAAATTCTCTTGAAGCTTTTAAAATTCTCTCTAGAATTTTCAAAATCCATGGCCACATGTTTACAATTTCACGTTCAAAAAATGGCTAAAATTCCACTTGAAATTTTTTCAAAGTCCCTTAAAAATTTTCCAATTTTTGTCCCAATTCTTCCCATTCCCATTGAAACTTTTCAAATCCCTCTCAAAATTGTTGAAATTCTCTTGAAGCTTTTAAAATTCTCTCTAGAATTTTCAAAATCCACTTCAACATGTTTACAATTTCACGTCAAAAAATTGCTAAAATTCCAGTTGAAATTTTTTCAAAGTCCCTTAAAAATTTTCCAATTTTTGTCCCAATTCTTCCCATTCCCATTGAAACTTTTCAAATCCCTCTCAAAATTGTTGAAATTCTGTTGAAGCTTTTAAAATTCTCTCTAGAATTTTCAAAATCCATGTCCACATGTTTACAATTTCACGTCAAAAAATGGCTAAAATTCCAGTTGAAATTTTTTCAAAGTCCCTTAAAAATGTTCCAATTTTTGTCCCAATTCTTCCCATTCCCATTGAAACTTTTCAAATCCCTCTCAAAATTGTTGAAATTCTCTTGAAGCTTTTAAAATTCTCTCTAGAATTTTCAAAATCCATGTCCACATGTTTACAATTTCACATCAAAAAATGGCTAAAATTCCAGTTGAAATTTTTTCAAAGTCCCTTCAAAATTTTCCAATTTTTGTCCCAATTCTTCCCATTCCCATTGAAACTTTTCAAATCCCTCTCAAAATTGTTGAAATTCTCTTGAAGCTTTAAAAATTCTCTCTAGAATTTTCAAAATCCATGGCCACATGTTTACAATTTCACGTCAAAAAATGGCTAAAATTCCAGTTGAAATTTTTTCAAAGTCCCTTAAAAATTTTCCAATTTTTGTCCCAATTCTTCCCATTCCCATTGAAACTTTTCAAATCCCTCTCAAAATTGTTGAAATTCTCTTGAAGCTTTAAAAATTCTCTCTAGAATTTTCAAAATCCATGGCCACATGTTTACAATTTCACATCAAAAAATGGCTAAAATTCCAGTTGAAATTTTTTCAAAGTCCCTTAAAAATTTTCCAATTTTTGTCCCAATTCTTCCCATTCCCATTGAAACTTTTCAAATCCCTCTCAAAATTGTTGAAATTCTCTTGAAGCTTTTAAAATTCTCTCTAGAATTTTCAAAATCCATGTCCACATGTTTACAATTTCACGTCAAAAAATGGCTAAAATTCCAGTTGAAATTTTTTCAAAGTCCCTTAAAAATTTTCCAATTTTTGTCCCAATTCTTCCCATTCCCATTGAAACTTTTCAAATCCCTCTCAAAATTGTTGAAATTCTGTTGAAGCTTTTAAAATTCTCTCTAGAATTTTCAAAATCCATGTCCACATGTTTACAATTTCACGTCAAAAAATGGCTAAAATTCCAGTTGAAATTTTTTCAAAGTCCCTTAAAAATTTTCCAATTTTTGTCCCAATTCTTCCCATTCCCATTGAAACTTTCAAATCCCTCTCAAAATTGTTGAAATTCTCTTGAAGCTTTAAAAATTCTCTCTAGAATTTTCAAAATCCATGGCCACATGTTTAAAATTTCACGTCAAAAAATGGCTAAAATTCCAGTTGAAATTTTTTCAAAGTCCCTTAAAAATTTTCCAATTTTTGTCCCAATTCTTCCCATTCCCATTGAAACTTTTCAAATCCCTCTCAAAATTGTTGAAATTCTCTTGAAGCTTTTAAAATTCTCTCTAGAATTTTCAAAATCCATGTCCACATGTTTACAATTTCACGTCAAAAAATGGCTAAAATTCCAGTTGAAATTTTTCAAAGTCCCTTAAAAATTTTCCAATTTTTGTCCCAATTCTTCCCATTCCCATTGAAACTTTTCAAATCCCTCTCCAAATTGTTGAAATTCTGTTGAAGCTTTTAAAATTCTCTCTAGAATTTTCAAAATCCATGGCCACATGTTTACAATTTCACGTCAAAAAATGGCTAAAATTCCAGTTGAAATTTTTTCAAAGTCCCTTAAAAGTTTTCCAATTTTTGTCCCAATTCTTCCCATTCCCATTGAAACTTTTCAAATCCCTCTCAAAATTGTTGAAATTCTGTTGAAGCTTTTAAAATTCTCTCTATAATTTTCAAAATCCATGTCCACATGTTTACAATTTCACGTCAAAAAATGGCTAAAATTCCAGTTGAAATTTTTTCAAAGTCCCTTAAAAATTTTCCAATTTTTGTCCCAATTCTTCCCATTCCCATTGAAACTTTTCAAATCCCTCTCAAAATTGTTGAAATTCTCTTGAAGCTTTTAAAATTCTCTCTAGAATTTTCAAAATCCATGTCCACATGTTTACAATTTCACGTCAAAAAATGGCTAAAATTCCAGTTGAAATTTTTTCAAAGTCCCTTAAAAATTTTCCAATTTTTGTCCCAATTCTTCCCATTCCCATTGAAACTTTTCAAATCCCTCTCAAAATTGTTGAAATTCTCTTGAAGCTTTTAAAATTCTCTCTAGAATTTTCAAAATCCATGTCCACATGTTTACAATTTCACGTCAAAAAATGGCTAAAATTCCAGTTGAAATTTTTTCAAAGCCCCTTAAAAATTTTCCAATTTTTGTCCCAATTCTTCCCATTCCCATTGAAACTTTTCAAATCCCTCTCAAAATTGTTGAAATTCTCTTGAAGCTTTAAAAATTCTCTCTAGAATTTTCAAAATCCATGTCCACATGTTTACAATTTCACGTCAAAAAATGGCTAAAATTCCAGTTGAAATTTTTTCAAAGTCCCTTAAAAATTTTCCAATTTTTGTCCCAATTCTTCCCATTCCCATTGAAACTTTTCAAATCCCTCTCAAAATTGTTGAAATTCTGTTGAAGCTTTTAAAATTCTCTCTAGAATTTTCAAAATCCATGGCCACATGTTTACAATTTCACGTCAAAAAATGGCTAAAATTCCAGTTGAAATTTTTTCAAAGTCCCTTAAAAATTTTCCAATTTTTGTCCCAATTCTTCCCATTCCCATTGAAACTTTTCAAATCCCTCTCAAAATAGTTGAAATTCTGTTGAAGCTTTTAAAATTCTCTCTAGAATTTTCAAAATCCATGGCCACATGTTACAATTTCACATCAAAAAATGGCTAAAATTCCAGTTGAAATTTTTTCAAAGTCCCTTAAAAGTTTTCCAATTTTTGTCCCAATTCTTCCCATTCCCATTGAAACTTTTCAAATCCCTCTCAAAATTGTTGAAATTCTGTTGAAGCTTTTAAAATTCTCTCTAGAATTTTCAAAATCCATGTCCACATGTTTACAATTTCACGTCAAAAAATGGCTAAAATTCCAGTTGAAATTTTTTCAAAGTCCCTTAAAAATTTTCCAATTTTTGTCCCAATTCTTCCCATTCCCATTGAAACTTTTCAAATCCCTCTCCAAATTGTTGAAATTCTGTTGAAGCTTTTAAAATTCTCTCTAGAATTTTCAAAATCCATGTCCACATGTTTACAATTTCATGTCAAAAAATGGCTAAAATTCCAGTTGAAATTTTTCAAAGTCCCTTAAAAATTTTCCAATTTTTGTTCCAATTCTTCCCATTCCCATTGAAACTTTTCAAATCCCTCTCAAAATTGTTGAAATTCTGTTGAAGCTTTTAAAATTCTCTCTAGAATTTTCAAAATCCACTTCAACATGTTTACAGTTTCACGTCAAAAAATGGCTAAAATTCCAGTTGAAATTTTTTCAAAGTCCCTTAAAAATTTTCCAATTTTTGTCCCAATTCTTCCCATTCCCATTGAAACTTTTCAAATCCCTCTCAAAATTGTTGAAATTCTCTTGAAGCTTTTAAAATTCTCTCTAGAATTTTCAAAATCCATGGCCACATGTTTACAATTTCACATCAAAAAATGGCTAAAATTCCAGTTGAAATTTTTTCAAAGTCCCTTAAAAATTTTCCAATTTTTGTCCCAATTCTTCCCATTCCCATTGAAACTTTTCAAATCCCTCTCAAAATTGTTGAAATTCTCTTGAAGCTTTTAAAATTCTCTCTAGAATTTTCAAAATCCATGTCCACATGTTTACAATTTCACGTCAAAAAATGGCTAAAATTCCAGTTGAAATTTTTTCAAAGTCCCTTAAAAATTTCCAATTTTTGTCCCAATTCTTCCCATTCCCATTGAAACTTTTCAAATCCCTCTCAAAATTGTTGAAATTCTCTTGAAGCTTTAAAAATTCTCTCTAGAATTTTCAAAATCCATGTCCACATGTTTACAATTTCACGTCAAAAAATGGCTAAAATTCCAGTTGAAATTTTTTCAAAGTCCCTTAAAAATTTTCCAATTTTTGTCCCAATTCTTCCCATTCCCATTGAAACTTTTCAAATCCCTCTCAAAATTGTTGAAATTCTCTTGAAGCTTTTAAAATTCTCTCTAGAATTTTCAAAATCCATGTCCACATGTTTACAATTTCACGTCAAAAAATGGCTAAAATTCCAGTTGAAATTTTTTCAAAGTCCCTTAAAAATTTTCCAATTTTTGTCCCAATTCTTCCCATTCCCATTGAAACTTTTCAAATCCCTCTCAAAATTGTTGAAATTCTGTTGAAGCTTTTAAAATTCTCTCTAGAATTTTCAAAATCCATGTCCACATGTTTACAATTTCACATAAAAAAATGGCTAAAATTCCAGTTGAAATTTTTTCAAAGTCCCTTAAAAGTTTTCCAATTTTTGTCCCAATTCTTCCCATTCCCATTGAAACTTTTCAAATCCCTCTCCAAATTGTTGAAATTCTGTTGAAGCTTTTAAAATTCTCTCTAGAATTTTCAAAATCCATGGCCACATGTTTACAATTTCACGTCAAAAAATGGCTAAAATTCCAGTTGAAATTTTTTCAAAGTCCCTTAAAAGTTTTCCAATTTTTGTCCCAATTCTTCCCATTCCCATTGAAACTTTTCAAATCCCTCTCAAAATTGTTGAAATTCTCTTGAAGCTTTTAAAATTCTCTCTAGAATTTTCAAAATCCATGTCCACATGTTTACAATTTCACATCAAAAAATGGCTAAAATTCCAGTTGAAATTTTTTCAAAGTCCCTTAAAAATTTTCCAATTTTTGTCCCAATTCTTCCCATTCCCATTGAAACTTTTCAAATCCCTCTCAAAATTGTTGAAATTCTGTTGAAGCTTTTAAAATTCTCTCTAGAATTTTCAAAATCCACTTCAACATGTTTACAATTTCACGTCAAAAAATGGCTAAAATTCCAGTTGAAATTTTTTCAAAGTCCCTTAAAAATTTTCCAATTTTTGTCCCAATTCTTCCCATTCCCATTGAAACTTTTCAAATCCCTCTCAAAATTGTTGAAATTCTCTTGAAGCTTTTAAAATTCTCTCTAGAATTTTCAAAATCCATGGCCACATGTTTACAATTTCACGTCAAAAAATGGCTAAAATTCCAGTTGAAATTTTTTCAAAGTC
This sequence comes from Streptopelia decaocto, assembly GCF_964273445.1. NCBI lineage: Eukaryota > Metazoa > Chordata > Aves > Columbiformes > Columbidae > Streptopelia > Streptopelia decaocto. Next base: position 17,494 of record NW_028114940.1, read on the forward strand.
CCTTAAAAATTTTCCAATTTTTGTCCCAATTCTTCCCATTCCCATTGAAACTTTTCAAATCCCTCTCCAAATTGTTGAAATTCTCTTGAAGCTTTAAAAATTCTCTCTAGAATTTTCAAAATCCATGTCCACATGTTTACAATTTCACGTCAAAAAATGGCTAAAATTCCAGTTGAAATTTTTTCAAAGTCCCTTAAAAATTTTCCAATTTTTGTCCCAATTCTTCCCATTCCCATTGAAACTTTTCAAATCCCTCTCAAAATTGTTGAAATTCTCTTGAAGCTTTAAAAATTCTCTCTAGAATTTTCAAAATCCATGGCCACATGTTTACAATTTCACGTCAAAAAATGGCTAAAATTCCAGTTGAAATTTTTTCAAAGTCCCTTAAAAATTTTCCAATTTTTGTCGCAATTCTTCCCATACCCATTGAAACTTTCAAATCCCTCTCAAAATTGTTGAAATTCTGTTGAAGCTTTTAAAATTCTCTCTAGAATTTTCAAAATCCATGTCCACATGTTTACAATTTCACATAAAAAAATGGCTAAAATTCCAGTTGAAATTTTTTCAAAGTCCCTTAAAAATTTTCCAATTTTTGTCCCAATTCTTCCCATTCCCATTGAAACTTTTCAAATCCCTCTCAAAATTGTTGAAATTCTGTTGAAGCTTTTAAAATTCTCTCTAGAATTTTCAAAATCCATGTCCACATGTTTACAATTTCACATAAAAAAATGGCTAAAATTCCAGTTGAAATTTTTTCAAAGTCCCTTAAAAGTTTTCCAATTTTTGTCCCAATTCTTCCCATTCCCATTGAAACTTTTCAAATCCCTCTCCAAATTGTTGAAATTCTGTTGAAGCTTTTAAAATTCTCTCTAGAATTTTCAAAATCCATGGCCACATGTTTACAATTTCACGTCAAAAAATGGCTAAAATTCCAGTTGAAATTTTTTCAAAGTCCCTTAAAAGTTTTCCAATTTTTGTCCCAATTCTTCCCATTCCCATTGAAACTTTTCAAATCCCTCTCAAAATTGTTGAAATTCTCTTGAAGCTTTTAAAATTCTCTCTAGAATTTTCAAAATCCATGTCCACATGTTTACAATTTCACATCAAAAAATGGCTAAAATTCCAGTTGAAATTTTTTCAAAGTCCCTTAAAAATTTTCCAATTTTTGTCCCAATTCTTCCCATTCCCATTGAAACTTTTCAAATCCCTCTCAAAATTGTTGAAATTCTGTTGAAGCTTTTAAAATTCTCTCTAGAATTTTCAAAATCCACTTCAACATGTTTACAATTTCACGTCAAAAAATGGCTAAAATTCCAGTTGAAATTTTTCAAAGTCCCTTAAAAATTTTCCAATTTTTGTCCCAATTCTTCCCATTCCCATTGAAACTTTTCAAATCCCTCTCAAAATTGTTGAAATTCTCTTGAAGCTTTTAAAATTCTCTCTAGAATTTTCAAAATCCATGGCCACATGTTTACAATTTCACGTTCAAAAAATGGCTAAAATTCCACTTGAAATTTTTTCAAAGTCCCTTAAAAATTTTCCAATTTTTGTCCCAATTCTTCCCATTCCCATTGAAACTTTTCAAATCCCTCTCCAAATTGTTGAAATTCTCTTGAAGCTTTAAAAATTCTCTCTAGAATTTTCAAAATCCATGTCCACATGTTTACAATTTCACGTCAAAAAATGGCTAAAATTCCAGTTGAAATTTTTTCAAAGTCCCTTAAAAATTTTCCAATTTTTGTCCCAATTCTTCCCATTCCCATTGAAACTTTTCAAATCCCTCTCAAAATTGTTGAAATTCTCTTGAAGCTTTAAAAATTCTCTCTAGAATTTTCAAAATCCATGGCCACATGTTTACAATTTCACGTCAAAAAATGGCTAAAATTCCAGTTGAAATTTTTTCAAAGTCCCTTAAAAATTTTCCAATTTTTGTCGCAATTCTTCCCATTCCCATTGAAACTTTCAAATCCCTCTCCAAATTGTTGAAATTCTGTTGAAGCTTTTAAAATTCTCTCTAGAATTTTCAAAATCCATGTCCACATGTTTACAATTTCACATAAAAAAATGGCTAAAATTCCAGTTGAAATTTTTTCAAAGTCCCTTAAAAGTTTTCCAATTTTTGTCCCAATTCTTCCCATTCCCATTGAAACTTTTCAAATCCCTCTCCAAATTGTTGAAATTCTCTTGAAGCTTTTAAAATTCTCTCTAGAATTTTCAAAATCCATGGCCACATGTTTACAATTTCACGTCAAAAAATGGCTAAAATTCCAGTTGAAATTTTTTCAAAGTCCCTTAAAAGTTTTCCAATTTTTGTCCCAATTCTTCCCATTCCCATTGAAACTTTTCAAATCCCTCTCAAAATTGTTGAAATTCTGTTGAAGCTTTTAAAATTCTCTCTATAATTTTCAAAATCCATGTCCACATGTTTACAATTTCACGTCAAAAAATGGCTAAAATTCCAGTTGAAATTTTTTCAAAGTCCCTTAAAAATTTTCCAATTTTTGTCCCAATTCTTCCCATTCCCATTGAAACTTTTCAAATCCCTCTCAAAATTGTTGAAATTCTCTTGAAGCTTTAAAAATTCTCTCTAGAATTTTCAAAATCCATGGCCACATGTTTACAATTTCATGTCAAAAAATGGCTAAAATTCCAGTTGAAATTTTTTCAAAGTCCCTTAAAAATTTTCCAATTTTTGTCCCAATTCTTCCCATTCCCATTGAAACTTTTCAAATCCCTCTCCAAATTGTTGAAATTCTGTTGAAGCTTTTAAAATTCTCTCTAGAATTTTCAAAATCCATGTCCACATGTTTACAATTTCACGTCAAAAAATTGCTAAAATTCCAGTTGAAATTTTTTCAAAGTCCCTTAAAAATTTTCCAATTTTTGTCCCAATTCTTCCCATTCCCATTGAAACTTTTCAAATCCCTCTCAAAATTGTTGAAATTCTCTTGAAGCTTTTAAAATTCTCTCTAGAATTTTCAAAATCCACTTCAACATGTTTACAATTTCACGTCAAAAAATTGCTAAAATTCCAGTTGAAATTTTTTCAAAGTCCCTTAAAAATTTTCCAATTTTTGTCCCAATTCTTCCCATTCCCATTGAAACTTTTCAAATCCCTCTCAAAATTGTTGAAATTCTCTTGAAGCTTTTAAAATTCTCTCTAGAATTTTCAAAATCCATGTCCACATGTTTACAATTTCACATCAAAAAATGGCTAAAATTCCAGTTGAAATTTTATCAAAGTCCCTTAAAAATTTTCCAATTTTTGTCCCAATTCTTCCCATTCCCATTGAAACTTTTCAAATCCCTCTCAAAATTGTTGAAATTCTCTTGAAGCTTTAAAAATTCTCTCTAGAATTTTCAAAATCCATGTCCACATGTTTACAATTTCACGTCAAAAAATGGCTAAAATTCCAGTTGAAATTTTTTCAAAGTCCCTTAAAAATTTTCCAATTTTTGTCCCAATTCTTCCCATTCCCATTGAAACTTTTCAAATCCCTCTCAAAATTGTTGAAATTCTGTTGAAGCTTTTAAAATTCTCTCTAGAATTTTCAAAATCCATGTCCACATGTTTACAATTTCATGTCAAAAAATGGCTAAAATTCCAGTTGAAATTTTTTCAAAGTCCCTTAAAAATTTTCCAATTTTTGTCCCAATTCTTCCATTCCCATTGAAACTTTCAAATCCCTCTCAAAATTGTTGAAATACTCTTGAAGCTTTTAAAATTCTCTCTAGAATTTTCAAAATCCATGGCCACATGTTTACAATTTCACATAAAAAAATGGCTAAAATTCCAGTTGAAATTTTTTCAAAGTCCCTTAAAAGTTTTCCAATTTTTGTCCCAATTCTTCCCATTCCCATTGAAACTTTTCAAATCCCTCTCAAAATTGTTGAAATTCTCTTGAAGCTTTTAAAATTCTCTCTAGAATTTTCAAAATCCATGGCCACATGTTTACAATTTCACATCAAAAAATGGCTAAAATTCCAGTTGAAATTTTTTCAAAGTCCCTTAAAAATTTTCCAATTTTTGTCCCAATTCTTCCCATTCCCATTGAAACTTTTCAAATCCCTCTCCAAATTGTTGAAATTCTGTTGAAGCTTTTAAAATTCTCTCTAGAATTTTCAAAATCCATGTCCACATGTTTACAATTTCATGTCAAAAAATGGCTAAAATTCCAGTTGAAATTTTTTCAAAGTCCCTTAAAAATTTTCCAATTTTTGTCCCAATTCTTCCCATTCCCATTGAAACTTTTCAAATCCCTCTCAAAATTGTTGAAATTCTCTTGAAGCTTTTAAAATTCTCTCTAGAATTTTCAAAATCCACTTCAACATGTTTACAATTTCACGTCAAAAAATGGCTAAAATTCCAGTTGAAATTTTTTCAAAGTCCCTTAAAAATTTTCCAATTTTTGTCCCAATTCTTCCCATTCCCATTGAAACTTTTCAAATCCCTCTCAAAATTGTTGAAATTCTCTTGAAGCTTTAAAATTCTCTCTAGAATTTTCAAAATCCATGGCCACATGTTTACAATTTCATGTCAAAAAATGGCTAAAATTCCAGTTGAAATTTTTTCAAAGTCCCTTAAAAATTTTCCAATTTTTGTCCCAATTCTTCCCATTCCCATTGAAACTTTTCAAATCCCTCTCAAAATTGTTGAAATTCTCTTGAAGCTTTAAAAATTCTCTCTAGAATTTTCAAAATCCATGGCCACATGTTTACAATTTCACGTCAAAAAATGGCTAAAATTCCAGTTGAAATTTTTTCAAAGTCCCTTAAAAATTTTCCAATTTTTGTCCCAATTCTTCCCATTCCCATTGAAACTTTTCAAATCCCTCTCAAAATTGTTGAAATTCTCTTGAAGCTTTTAAAATTCTCTCTAGAATTTTCAAAATCCATGGCCACATGTTTACAATTTCACGTCAAAAAATGGCTAAAATTCCAGTTGAAATTTTTTCAAAGTCCCTTAAAAATTTTCCAATTTTTGTCCCAATTCTTCCCATTCCCATTGAAACTTTTCAAATCCCTCTCAAAATTGTTGAAATTCTCTTGAAGCTTTTAAAATTCTCTCTAGAATTTTCAAAATCCACTTCAACATGTTTACAATTTCACGTCAAAAAATTGCTAAAATTCCAGTTGAAATTTTTTCAAAGTCCCTTAAAAATTTTCCAATTTTTGTCCCAATTCTTCCCATTCCCATTGAAACTTTTCAAATCTCCCTCTCAAAATTGTTGAAATTCTGTTGAAGCTTTTAAAATTCTCTCTAGAATTTTCAAAATCCATGTCCACATGTTTACAATTTCACGTAAAAAAATGGCTAAAATTCCAGTTGAAATTTTTTCAAAGTCCCTTAAAAATTTTCCAATTTTTGTCCCAATTCTTCCCATTCCCATTGAAACTTTTCAAATCCCTCTCAAAATTGTTGAAATTCTCTTGAAGCTTTTAAAATTCTCTCTAGAATTTTCAAAATCCATGTCCACATGTTTACAATTTCACGTCAAAAAATGGCTAAAATTCCAGTTGAAATTTTTTCAAAGTCCCTTAAAAATGTTCCAATTTTTGTCCCAATTCTTCCCATTCCCATTGAAACTTTTCAAATCCCTCTCAAAATTGTTGAAATTCTCTTGAAGCTTTTAAAATTCTCTCTAGAATTTTCAAAATCCATGTCCACATGTTTACAATTTCACGTCAAAAAATGGCTAAAATTCCAGTTGAAATTTTTTCAAAGTCCCTTAAAAATTTTCCAATTTTTGTCCCAATTCTTCCCATTCCCATTGAAACTTTTCAAATCCCTCTCAAAATTGTTGAAATTCTGTTGAAGCTTTTAAAATTCTCTCTAGAGTTTTCGAAATCCATGTCCACATGTTTACAATTTCACGTCAAAAAATGGCTAAAATTCCAGTTGAAATTTTTTCAAAGTCCCTTAAAAATTTTCCAATTTTTGTCCCAATTCTTCCCATTCCCATTGAAACTTTTCAAATCCCTCTCCAAATTGTTGAAATTCTCTTGAAGCTTTTAAAATTCTCTCTAGAATTTTCAAAATCCATGGCCACATGTTTACAATTTCACGTCAAAAAATGGCTAAAATTCCAGTTGAAATTTTTTCAAAGTCCCTTAAAAATTTTCCAATTTTTGTCCCAATTCTTCCCATTCCCATTGAAACTTTCAAATCCCTCTCAAAATTGTTGAAATACTCTTGAAGCTTTTAAAATTCTCTCTAGAATTTTCAAAATCCATGTCCACATGTTTACAATTTCACATAAAAAAATGGCTAAAATTCCAGTTGAAATTTTTTCAAAGTCCCTTAAAAGTTTTCCAATTTTTGTCCCAATTCTTCCCATTCCCATTGAAACTTTTCAAATCCCTCTCAAAATTGTTGAAATTCTGTTGAAGCTTTTAAAATTCTCTCTAGAATTTTCAAAATCCATGTCCACGTTTACAATTTCACGTCAAAAAATGGCTAAAATTCCAGTTGAAATTTTTTCAAAGTCCCTTAAAAATTTTCCAATTTTTGTCCCAATTCTTCCCATTCCCATTGAAACTTTTCAAATCCCTCTCAAAATTGTTGAAATTCTGTTGAAGCTTTTAAAATTCTCTCTAGAATTTTCAAAATCCATGTCCACATGTTTACAATTTCATGTCAAAAAATGGCTAAAATTCCAGTTGAAATTTTTTCAAAGTCCCTTAAAAATGTTCCAATTTTTGTCCCAATTCTTCCCATTCCCATTGAAACTTTTCAAATCCCTCTCAAAATTGTTGAAATTCTGTTGAAGCTTTAAAAATTCTCTCTAGAATTTTCAAAATCCACTTCAACATGTTTACAATTTCACGTCAAAAAATTGCTAAAATTCCAGTTGAAATTTTTTCAAAGTCCCTTAAAAATTTTCCAATTTTTGTCCCAATTCTTCCCATTCCCATTGAAACTTTTCAAATCCCTCTCAAAATTGTTGAAATTCTGTTGAAGGTTTTAAAATTCTCTCTAGAGTTTTCGAAATCCATGTCCACATGTTTACAATTTCACATCAAAAAATGGCTAAAATTCCAGTTGAAATTTTTTCAAAGTCCCTTAAAAATTTTCCAATTTTTGTCCCAATTCTTCCCATTCCCATTGAAACTTTTCAAATCCCTCTCAAAATTGTTGAAATTCTGTTGAAGCTTTTAAAATTCTCTCTAGAATTTTCAAAATCCACTTCAAAATGTTTACAATTTCACGTCAAAAAATGGCTAAAATTCCAGTTGAAATTTTTTCAAAGTCCCTTAAAAATTTTCCAATTTTTGTCCCAATTCTTCCCATTCCCATTGAAACTTTTCAAATCCCTCTCAAAATTGTTGAAATTCTGTTGAAGCTTTTAAAATTCTCTCTAGAATTTTCAAAATCCATGTCCACATGTTTACAATTTCACGTCAAAAAATGGCTAAAATTCCAGTTGAAATTTTTTCAAAGTCCCTTAAAAGTTTTCCTATTTTTGTCCCAATTCTTCCCATTCCCATTGAAACTTTTCAAATCCCTCTCAAAATTGTTGAAATTCTGTTGAAGCTTTTAAAATTCTCTCTAGAATTTTCAAAATCCATGTCCACATGTTTACAATTTCACGTCAAAAAATGGCTAAAATTCCAGTTGAAATTTTTTCAAAGTCCCTGAAAAATTTTCCAATTTTTGTCCCAATTCTTCCCATTCCCATTGAAACTTTTCAAATCCCTCTCAAAATTGTTGAAATTCTCTTGAAGCTTTTAAAATTCTCTCTAGAATTTTCAAAATCCATGGCCACATGTTTACAATTTCACGTCAAAAAATGGCTAAAATTCCAGTTGAAATTTTTTCAAAGTCCCTTAAAAATTTTCCAATTTTTGTCCCAATTCTTCCCATTCCCATTGAAACTTTTCAAATCCCTCTCAAAATTGTTGAAATTCTGTTGAAGCTTTTAAAATTCTCTCTAGAATTTTCAAAATCCACTTCAACATGTTTACAATTTCACGTCAAAAAATTGCTAAAATTCCAGTTGAAATTTTTCAAAGTCCCTTAAAAATTTTCCAATTTTTGTCCCAATTCTTCCCATTCCCATTGAAACTTTTCAAATCCCTCTCAAAATTGTTGAAATTCTGTTGAAGCTTTTAAAATTCTCTCTAGAATTTTCAAAATCCATGTCCACATGTTTACAATTTCACGTAAAAAAATGGCTAAAATTCCAGTTGAAATTTTTTCAAAGTCCCTTAAAAATTTTCCAATTTTTGTCCCAATTCTTCCCATTCCCATTGAAACTTTTCAAATCCCTCTCAAAATTGTTGAAATTCTCTTGAAGCTTTTAAAATTCTCTCTAGAATTTTCAAAATCCATGTCCACATGTTTACAATTTCACGTCAAAAAATGGCTAAAATTCCAGTTGAAATTTTTTCAAAGTCCCTTAAAAATGTTCCAATTTTTGTCCCAATTCTTCCCATTCCCATTGAAACTTTTCAAATCCCTCTCAAAATTGTTGAAATTCTCTTGAAGCTTTTAAAATTCTCTCTAGAATTTTCAAAATCCATGTCCACATGTTTACAATTTCACATCAAAAAATGGCTAAAATTCCAGTTGAAATTTTTTCAAAGTCCCTTAAAAATTTTCCAATTTTTGTCCCAATTCTTCCCATTCCCATTGAAACTTTTCAAATCCCTCTCAAAATTGTTGAAATTCTGTTGAAGCTTTTAAAATTCTCTCTAGAGTTTTCGAAATCCATGTCCACATGTTTACAATTTCACGTCAAAAAATGGCTAAAATTCCAGTTGAAATTTTTTCAAAGTCCCTTAAAAATTTTCCAATTTTTGTCCCAATTCTTCCCATTCCCATTGAAACTTTTCAAATCCCTCTCCAAATTGTTGAAATTCTCTTGAAGCTTTTAAAATTCTCTCTAGAATTTTCAAAATCCATGGCCACATGTTTACAATTTCACGTCAAAAAATGGCTAAAATTCCAGTTGAAATTTTTTCAAAGTCCCTTAAAAATTTTCCAATTTTTGTCCCAATTCTTCCCATTCCCATTGAAACTTTCAAATCCCTCTCAAAATTGTTGAAATACTCTTGAAGCTTTTAAAATTCTCTCTAGAATTTTCAAAATCCATGTCCACATGTTTACAATTTCACATAAAAAAATGGCTAAAATTCCAGTTGAAATTTTTTCAAAGTCCCTTAAAAGTTTTCCAATTTTTGTCCCAATTCTTCCCATTCCCATTGAAACTTTTCAAATCCCTCTCAAAATTGTTGAAATTCTGTTGAAGCTTTTAAAATTCTCTCTAGAATTTTCAAAATCCATGTCCACGTTTACAATTTCACGTCAAAAAATGGCTAAAATTCCAGTTGAAATTTTTTCAAAGTCCCTTAAAAATTTTCCAATTTTTGTCCCAATTCTTCCCATTCCCATTGAAACTTTTCAAATCCCTCTCAAAATTGTTGAAATTCTGTTGAAGCTTTTAAAATTCTCTCTAGAATTTTCAAAATCCATGTCCACATGTTTACAATTTCATGTCAAAAAATGGCTAAAATTCCAGTTGAAATTTTTTCAAAGTCCCTTAAAAATGTTCCAATTTTTGTCCCAATTCTTCCCATTCCCATTGAAACTTTTCAAATCCCTCTCAAAATTGTTGAAATTCTGTTGAAGCTTTAAAAATTCTCTCTAGAATTTTCAAAATCCACTTCAACATGTTTACAATTTCACGTCAAAAAATTGCTAAAATTCCAGTTGAAATTTTTTCAAAGTCCCTTAAAAATTTTCCAATTTTTGTCCCAATTCTTCCCATTCCCATTGAAACTTTTCAAATCCCTCTCAAAATTGTTGAAATTCTGTTGAAGGTTTTAAAATTCTCTCTAGAGTTTTCGAAATCCATGTCCACATGTTTACAATTTCACATCAAAAAATGGCTAAAATTCCAGTTGAAATTTTTTCAAAGTCCCTTAAAAATTTTCCAATTTTTGTCCCAATTCTTCCCATTCCCATTGAAACTTTTCAAATCCCTCTCCAAATTGTTGAAATTCTCTTGAAGCTTTTAAAATTCTCTCTAGAATTTTCAAAATCCATGTCCACATGTTTACAATTTCACGTCAAAAAATGGCTAAAATTCCAGTTGAAATTTTTTCAAAGTCCCTTAAAAGTTTTCCTATTTTTGTCCCAATTCTTCCCATTCCCATTGAAACTTTTCAAATCCCTCTCAAAATTGTTGAAATTCTGTTGAAGCTTTTAAAATTCTCTCTAGAATTTTCAAAATCCATGTCCACATGTTTACAATTTCACGTCAAAAAATGGCTAAAATTCCAGTTGAAATTTTTTCAAAGTCCCTGAAAAATTTTCCAATTTTTGTCCCAATTCTTCCCATTCCCATTGAAACTTTTCAAATCCCTCTCAAAATTGTTGAAATTCTGTTGAAGCTTTTAAAATTCTCTCTAGAATTTTCAAAATCCACTTCAACATGTTTACAATTTCACGTCAAAAAATTGCTAAAATTCCAGTTGAAATTTTTTCAAAGTCCCTTAAAAATTTTCCAATTTTTGTCCCAATTCTTCCCATTCCCATTGAAACTTTTCAAATCCCTCTCAAAATTGTTGAAATTCTCTTGAAGCTTTTAAAATTCTCTCTAGAATTTTCAAAATCCATGTCCACATGTTTACAATTTCACGTCAAAAAATGGCTAAAATTCCAGTTGAAATTTTTTCAAAGTCCCTTAAAAATTTTCCAATTTTTGTCCCAATTCTTCCCATTCCCATTGAAACTTTTCAAATCCCTCTCAAAATTGTTGAAATTCTCTTGAAGCTTTTAAAATTCTCTCTAGAATTTTCAAAATCCATGTCCACATGTTTACAATTTCACGTCAAAAAATGGCTAAAATTCCAGTTGAAATTTTTTCAAAGTCCCTTAAAAATTTTCCAATTTTTGTCCCAATTCTTCCCATTCCCATTGAAACTTTTCAAATCCCTCTCAAAATTGTTGAAATTCTCTTGAAGCTTTAAAAATTCTCTCTAGAATTTTCAAAATCCATGGCCACATGTTTACAATTTCACGTCAAAAAATGGCTAAAATTCCAGTTGAAATTTTTTCAAAGTCCCTTAAAAATTTTCCAATTTTTGTCCCAATTCTTCCCATTCCCATTGAAACTTTTCAAATCCCTCTCCAAATTGTTGAAATTCTCTTGAAGCTTTTAAAATTCTCTCTAGAATTTTCAAAATCCATGGCCACATGTTTACAATTTCACGTCAAAAAATTGCTAAAATTCCAGTTGAAATTTTTTCAAAGTCCCTTAAAAATTTTCCAATTTTTGTCCCAATTCTTCCCATTCCCATTGAAACTTTTCAAATCCCTCTCCAAATTGTTGAAATTCTCTTGAAGCTTTTAAAATTCTCTCTAGAATTTTCAAAATCCACTTCAACATGTTTACAATTTCACGTCAAAAAATGGCTAAAATTCCAGTTGAAATTTTTTCAAAGTCCCTTAAAAGTTTTCCAATTTTTGTCCCAATTCTTCCCATTCCCATTGAAACTTTTCAAATCCCTCTCAAAATTGTTGAAATTCTCTTGAAGCTTTTAAAATTCTCTCTAGAATTTTCAAAATCCATGTCCACATGTTTACAATTTCACGTCAAAAAATGGCTAAAATTCCAGTTGAAATTTTTTCAAAGTCCCTTAAAAATGTTCCAATTTTTGTCCCAATTCTTCCCATTCCCATTGAAACTTTTCAAATCCCTCTCAAAATTGTTGAAATTCTCTTGAAGCTTTTAAAATTCTCTCTAGAATTTTCAAAATCCATGTCCACATGTTTACAATTTCACGTCAAAAAATGGCTAAAATTCCAGTTGAAATTTTTTCAAAGTCCCTTAAAAATTTTCCAATTTTTGTCCCAATTCTTCCCATTCCCATTGAAACTTTTCAAATCCCTCTCCAAATTGTTGAAATTCTCTTGAAGCTTTTAAAATTCTCTCTAGAATTTTCAAAATCCATGTCCACATGTTTACAATTTCACGTCAAAAAATGGCTAAAATTCCAGTTGAAATTTTTCAAAGTCCCTTAAAAATTTTCCAATTTTTGTCCCAATTCTTCCCATTCCCATTGAAACTTTTCAAATCCCTCTCAAAATTGTTGAAATTCTCTTGAAGCTTTTAAAATTCTCTCTAGAATTTTCAAAATCCATGGCCACATGTTTACAATTTCACGTCAAAAAATGGCTAAAATTCCAGTTGAAATTTTTTCAAAGTCCCTTAAAAATTTTCCAATTTTTGTCCCAATTCTTCCCATTCCCATTGAAACTTTCAAATCCCTCTCAAAATTGTTGAAATACTCTTGAAGCTTTTAAAATTCTCTCTAGAATTTTCGAAATCCATGGCCACATGTTTACAATTTCACATCAAAAAATGGCTAAAATTCCAGTTGAAATTTTTTCAAAGTCCCTTAAAAATTTTCCAATTTTTGTCCCAATTCTTCCCATTCCCATTGAAACTTTTCAAATCCCTCTCAAAATTGTTGAAATTCTCTTGAAGCTTTTAAAATTCTCTCTAGAATTTTCAAAATCCATGGCCACATGTTTACAATTTCACATCAAAAAATGGCTAAAATTCCAGTTGAAATTTTTTCAAAGTCCCTTAAAAATTTTCCAATTTTTGTCCCAATTCTTCCCATTCCCATTGAAACTTTTCAAATCCCTCTCAAAATTGTTGAAATTCTCTTGAAGCTTTTAAAATTCTCTCTAGAATTTTCAAAATCCATGGCCACATGTTTACAATTTCACGTCAAAAAATGGCTAAAATTCCAGTTGAAATTTTTTCAAAGTCCCTTAAAAATTTTCCAATTTTTGTCCCAATTCTTCCCATTCCCATTGAAACTTTTCAAATCCCTCTCCAAATTGTTGAAATTCTCTTGAAGCTTTTAAAATTCTCTCTAGAATTTTCGAAATCCATGTCCACATGTTTACAATTTCACGTCAAAAAATGGCTAAAATTCCAGTTGAAATTTTTTCAAAGTCCCTTAAAAATTTTCCAATTTTTGTCCCAATTCTTCCCATTCCCATTGAAACTTTTCAAATCCCTCTCAAAATTGTTGAAATTCTCTTGAAGCTTTTAAAATTCTCTCTAGAATTTTCAAAATCCATGGCCACATGTTTACAATTTCACGTCAAAAAATGGCTAAAATTCCAGTTGAAATTTTTTCAAAGTCCCTTAAAAGTTTTCCAATTTTTGTCCCAATTCTTCCCATTCCCATTGAAACTTTTCAAATCCCTCTCAAAATTGTTGAAATTCTGTTGAAGCTTTTAAAATTCTCTCTAGAATTTTCAAAATCCACTTCAACATGTTTACAATTTCACGTCAAAAAATGGCTAAAATTCCAGTTGAAATTTTTTCAAAGTCCCTTAAAAATTTTCCAATTTTTGTCCCAATTCTTCCCATTCCCATTGAAACTTTTCAAATCCCTCTCAAAATTGTTGAAATTCTCTTGAAGCTTTTAAAATTCTCTCTAGAATTTTCAAAATCCATGTCCACATGTTTACAATTTCACGTCAAAAAATGGCTAAAATTCCAGTTGAAATTTTTCAAAGTCCCTTAAAAATGTTCCAATTTTTGTCCCAATTCTTCCCATTCCCATTGAAACTTTTCAAATCCCTCTCAAAATTGTTGAAATTCTCTTGAAGCTTTTAAAATTCTCTCTAGAATTTTCAAAATCCATGTCCACATGTTTACAATTTCACATCAAAAAATGGCTAAAATTCCAGTTGAAATTTTTTCAAAGTCCCTTAAAAATTTTCCAATTTTTGTCCCAATTCTTCCCATTCCCATTGAAACTTTTCAAATCCCTCTCAAAATTGTTGAAATTCTGTTGAAGCTTTTAAAATTCTCTCTAGAGTTTTCGAAATCCATGTCCACATGTTTACAATTTCACGTCAAAAAATGGCTAAAATTCCAGTTGAAATTTTTTCAAAGTCCCTTAAAAATTTCCAATTTTTGTCCCAATTCTTCCCATTCCCATTGAAACTTTTCAAATCCCTCTCCAAATTGTTGAAATTCTCTTGAAGCTTTTAAAATTCTCTCTAGAATTTTCAAAATCCATGTCCACATGTTTACAATTTCACGTCAAAAAATGGCTAAAATTCCAGTTGAAATTTTTTCAAAGTCCCTTAAAAATTTTCCAATTTTTGTCCCAATTCTTCCCATTCCCATTGAAACTTTCAAATCCCTCTCAAAATTGTTGAAATACTCTTGAAGCTTTTAAAATTCTCTCTAGAATTTTCAAAATCCATGTCCACATGTTTACAATTTCACATAAAAAAATGGCTAAAATTCCAGTTGAAATTTTTTCAAAGTCCCTTAAAAGTTTTCCAATTTTTGTCCCAATTCTTCCCATTCCCATTGAAACTTTTCAAATCCCTCTCAAAATTGTTGAAATTCTGTTGAAGCTTTTAAAATTCTCTCTAGAATTTTCAAAATCCATGTCCACGTTTACAATTTCACGTCAAAAAATGGCTAAAATTCCAGTTGAAATTTTTTCAAAGTCCCTTAAAAATTTTCCAATTTTTGTCCCAATTCTTCCCATTCCCATTGAAACTTTTCAAATCCCTCTCAAAATTGTTGAAATTCTGTTGAAGCTTTTAAAATTCTCTCTAGAATTTTCAAAATCCATGTCCACATGTTTACAATTTCATGTCAAAAAATGGCTAAAATTCCAGTTGAAATTTTTTCAAAGTCCCTTAAAAATGTTCCAATTTTTGTCCCAATTCTTCCCATTCCCATTGAAACTTTTCAAATCCCTCTCAAAATTGTTGAAATTCTGTTGAAGCTTTAAAAATTCTCTCTAGAATTTTCAAAATCCACTTCAACATGTTTACAATTTCACGTCAAAAAATTGCTAAAATTCCAGTTGAAATTTTTTCAAAGTCCCTTAAAAATTTTCCAATTTTTGTCCCAATTCTTCCCATTCCCATTGAAACTTTTCAAATCCCTCTCAAAATTGTTGAAATTCTCTTGAAGCTTTTAAAATTCTCTCTAGAGTTTTCGAAATCCATGTCCACATGTTTACAATTTCACATCAAAAAATGGCTAAAATTCCAGTTGTAATTTTTTCAAAGTCCCTTAAAAATTTTCCAATTTTTGTCCCAATTCTTCCCATTCCCATTGAAACTTTTCAAATTCCTCTCAAAATTGTTGAAATTCTGTTGAAGCTTTTAAAATTCTCTCTAGAATTTTCAAAATCCACTTCAAAATGTTTACAATTTCACGTCAAAAAATGGCTAAAATTCCAGTTGAAATTTTTTCAAAGTCCCTTAAAAATTTTCCAATTTTTGTCCCAATTCTTCCCATTCCCATTGAAACTTTTCAAATCCCTCTCAAAATTGTTGAAATTCTGTTGAAGCTTTTAAAATTCTCTCTAGAATTTTCAAAATCCATGTCCACATGTTTACAATTTCACGTCAAAAAATGGCTAAAATTCCAGTTGAAATTTTTTCAAAGTCCCTTAAAAGTTTTCCTATTTTTGTCCCAATTCTTCCCATTCCCATTGAAACTTTTCAAATCCCTCTCAAAATTGTTGAAATTCTGTTGAAGCTTTTAAAATTCTCTCTAGAATTTTCAAAATCCATGTCCACATGTTTACAATTTCACGTCAAAAAATGGCTAAAATTCCAGTTGAAATTTTTTCAAAGTCCCTGAAAAATTTTCCAATTTTTGTCCCAATTCTTCCCATTCCCATTGAAACTTTTCAAATCCCTCTCAAAATTGTTGAAATTCTCTTGAAGCTTTTAAAATTCTCTCTAGAATTTTCAAAATCCATGGCCACATGTTTACAATTTCACGTCAAAAAATGGCTAAAATTCCAGTTGAAATTTTTTCAAAGTCCCTTAAAAATTTTCCAATTTTTGTCCCAATTCTTCCCATTCCCATTGAAACTTTTCAAATCCCTCTCAAAATTGTTGAAATTCTGTTGAAGCTTTTAAAATTCTCTCTAGAATTTTCAAAATCCACTTCAACATGTTTACAATTTCACGTCAAAAAATTGCTAAAATTCCAGTTGAAATTTTTTCAAAGTCCCTTAAAAATTTTCCAATTTTTGTCCCAATTCTTCCCATTCCCATTGAAACTTTTCAAATCCCTCTCAAAATTGTTGAAATTCTCTTGAAGCTTTTAAAATTCTCTCTAGAATTTTCAAAATCCATGTCCACATGTTTACAATTTCACGTCAAAAAATGGCTAAAATTCCAGTTGAAATTTTTTCAAAGTCCCTTAAAAATGTTCCAATTTTTGTCCCAATTCTTCCCATTCCCATTGAAACTTTTCAAATCCCTCTCAAAATTGTTGAAATTCTCTTGAAGCTTTTAAAATTCTCTCTAGAATTTTCAAAATCCATGTCCACATGTTTACAATTTCACATCAAAAAATGGCTAAAATTCCAGTTGAAATTTTTTCAAAGTCCCTTAAAAATTTTCCAATTTTTGTCCCAATTCTTCCCATTCCCATTGAAACTTTTCAAATCCCTCTCAAAATTGTTGAAATTCTGTTGAAGCTTTTAAAATTCTCTCTAGAGTTTTCGAAATCCATGTCCACATGTTTACAATTTCACGTCAAAAAATGGCTAAAATTCCAGTTGAAATTTTTTCAAAGTCCCTTAAAAATTTTCCAATTTTTGTCCCAATTCTTCCCATTCCCATTGAAACTTTTCAAATCCCTCTCCAAATTGTTGAAATTCTCTTGAAGCTTTTAAAATTCTCTCTAGAATTTTCAAAATCCATGGCCACATGTTTACAATTTCACGTCAAAAAATGGCTAAAATTCCAGTTGAAATTTTTTCAAAGTCCCTTAAAAATTTTCCAATTTTTGTCCCAATTCTTCCCATTCCCATTGAAACTTTCAAATCCCTCTCAAAATTGTTGAAATACTCTTGAAGCTTTTAAAATTCTCTCTAGAATTTTCAAAATCCATGTCCACATGTTTACAATTTCACATAAAAAAATGGCTAAAATTCCAGTTGAAATTTTTTCAAAGTCCCTTAAAAGTTTTCCAATTTTTGTCCCAATTCTTCCCATTCCCATTGAAACTTTTCAAATCCCTCTCAAAATTGTTGAAATTCTGTTGAAGCTTTTAAAATTCTCTCTAGAATTTTCAAAATCCATGTCCACGTTTACAATTTCACGTCAAAAAATGGCTAAAATTCCAGTTGAAATTTTTTCAAAGTCCCTTAAAAATTTTCCAATTTTTGTCCCAATTCTTCCCATTCCCATTGAAACTTTTCAAATCCCTCTCAAAATTGTTGAAATTCTGTTGAAGCTTTTAAAATTCTCTCTAGAATTTTCAAAATCCATGTCCACATGTTTACAATTTCATGTCAAAAAATGGCTAAAATTCCAGTTGAAATTTTTTCAAAGTCCCTTAAAAATTTTCCAATTTTTGTCCCAATTCTTCCCATTCCCATTGAAACTTTTCAAATCCCTCTCAAAATTGTTGAAATTCTGTTGAAGCTTTAAAAATTCTCTCTAGAATTTTCAAAATCCACTTCAACATGTTTACAATTTCACGTCAAAAAATTGCTAAAATTCCAGTTGAAATTTTTTCAAAGTCCCTTAAAAATTTTCCAATTTTTGTCCCAATTCTTCCCATTCCCATTGAAACTTTTCAAATCCCTCTCAAAATTGTTGAAATTCTGTTGAAGGTTTTAAAATTCTCTCTAGAGTTTTCGAAATCCATGTCCACATGTTTACAATTTCACATCAAAAAATGGCTAAAATTCCAGTTGAAATTTTTTCAAAGTCCCTTAAAAATTTTCCAATTTTTGTCCCAATTCTTCCCATTCCCATTGAAACTTTTCAAATCCCTCTCAAAATTGTTGAAATTCTGTTGAAGCTTTTAAAATTCTCTCTAGAATTTTCAAAATCCACTTCAAAATGTTTACAATTTCACGTCAAAAAATGGCTAAAATTCCAGTTGAAATTTTTTCAAAGTCCCTTAAAAATTTTCCAATTTTTGTCCCAATTCTTCCCATTCCCATTGAAACTTTTCAAATCCCTCTCCAAATTGTTGAAATTCTCTTGAAGCTTTTAAAATTCTCTCTAGAATTTTCAAAATCCATGTCCACATGTTTACAATTTCACGTCAAAAAATGGCTAAAATTCCAGTTGAAATTTTTTCAAAGTCCCTTAAAAGTTTTCCTATTTTTGTCCCAATTCTTCCCATTCCCATTGAAACTTTTCAAATCCCTCTCAAAATTGTTGAAATTCTGTTGAAGCTTTTAAAATTCTCTCTAGAATTTTCAAAATCCATGTCCACATGTTTACAATTTCACGTCAAAAAATGGCTAAAATTCCAGTTGAAATTTTTTCAAAGTCCCTGAAAAATTTTCCAATTTTTGTCCCAATTCTTCCCATTCCCATTGAAACTTTTCAAATCCCTCTCAAAATTGTTGAAATTCTGTTGAAGCTTTTAAAATTCTCTCTAGAATTTTCAAAATCCACTTCAACATGTTTACAATTTCACATCAAAAAATTGCTAAAATTCCAGTTGAAATTTTTTCAAAGTCCCTTAAAAATTTTCCAATTTTTGTCCCAATTCTTCCCATTCCCATTGAAACTTTTCAAATCCCTCTCAAAATTGTTGAAATTCTCTTGAAGCTTTTAAAATTCTCTCTAGAATTTTCAAAATCCATGTCCACATGTTTACAATTTCACGTCAAAAAATGGCTAAAATTCCAGTTGAAATTTTTTCAAAGTCCCTTAAAAATTTTCCAATTTTTGTCCCAATTCTTCCCATTCCCATTGAAACTTTTCAAATCCCTCTCAAAATTGTTGAAATTCTCTTGAAGCTTTTAAAATTCTCTCTAGAATTTTCAAAATCCATGTCCACATGTTTACAATTTCACGTCAAAAAATGGCTAAAATTCCAGTTGAAATTTTTTCAAAGTCCCTTAAAAATTTTCCAATTTTTGTCCCAATTCTTCCCATTCCCATTGAAACTTTTCAAATCCCTCTCAAAATTGTTGAAATTCTCTTGAAGCTTTAAAAATTCTCTCTAGAATTTTCAAAATCCATGGCCACATGTTTACAATTTCACGTCAAAAAATGGCTAAAATTCCAGTTGAAATTTTTTCAAAGTCCCTTAAAAATTTTCCAATTTTTGTCCCAATTCTTCCCATTCCCATTGAAACTTTTCAAATCCCTCTCCAAATTGTTGAAATTCTCTTGAAGCTTTTAAAATTCTCTCTAGAATTTTCAAAATCCATGGCCACATGTTTACAATTTCACGTCAAAAAATTGCTAAAATTCCAGTTGAAATTTTTTC
The DNA here is from genome assembly GCF_964273445.1 of Streptopelia decaocto. Lineage (NCBI taxonomy): Eukaryota > Metazoa > Chordata > Aves > Columbiformes > Columbidae > Streptopelia > Streptopelia decaocto. The sequence continues at coordinate 36,759 of NW_028114940.1, forward strand.
AAAGTCCCTTAAAAATTTTCCAATTTTTGTCCCAATTCTTCCCATTCCCATTGAAACTTTTCAAATCCCTCTCCAAATTGTTGAAATTCTCTTGAAGCTTTTAAAATTCTCTCTAGAATTTTCAAAATCCACTTCAACATGTTTACAATTTCACGTCAAAAAATGGCTAAAATTCCAGTTGAAATTTTTTCAAAGTCCCTTAAAAGTTTTCCAATTTTTGTCCCAATTCTTCCCATTCCCATTGAAACTTTTCAAATCCCTCTCAAAATTGTTGAAATTCTCTTGAAGCTTTTAAAATTCTCTCTAGAATTTTCAAAATCCATGTCCACATGTTTACAATTTCACGTCAAAAAATGGCTAAAATTCCAGTTGAAATTTTTTCAAAGTCCCTTAAAAATGTTCCAATTTTTGTCCCAATTCTTCCCATTCCCATTGAAACTTTTCAAATCCCTCTCAAAATTGTTGAAATTCTCTTGAAGCTTTTAAAATTCTCTCTAGAATTTTCAAAATCCATGTCCACATGTTTACAATTTCACGTCAAAAAATGGCTAAAATTCCAGTTGAAATTTTTTCAAAGTCCCTTAAAAATTTTCCAATTTTTGTCCCAATTCTTCCCATTCCCATTGAAACTTTTCAAATCCCTCTCAAAATTGTTGAAATTCTCTTGAAGCTTTTAAAATTCTCTCTAGAATTTTCAAAATCCATGTCCACATGTTTACAATTTCACGTCAAAAAATGGCTAAAATTCCAGTTGAAATTTTTTCAAAGTCCCTTAAAAATTTTCCAATTTTTGTCCCAATTCTTCCCATTCCCATTGAAACTTTTCAAATCCCTCTCAAAATTGTTGAAATTCTCTTGAAGCTTTTAAAATTCTCTCTAGAATTTTCAAAATCCATGGCCACATGTTTACAATTTCACGTCAAAAAATGGCTAAAATTCCAGTTGAAATTTTTTCAAAGTCCCTTAAAAATTTTCCAATTTTTGTCCCAATTCTTCCCATTCCCATTGAAACTTTCAAATCCCTCTCAAAATTGTTGAAATACTCTTGAAGCTTTTAAAATTCTCTCTAGAATTTTCGAAATCCATGGCCACATGTTTACAATTTCACATCAAAAAATGGCTAAAATTCCAGTTGAAATTTTTTCAAAGTCCCTTAAAAATTTTCCAATTTTTGTCCCAATTCTTCCCATTCCCATTGAAACTTTTCAAATCCCTCTCAAAATTGTTGAAATTCTCTTGAAGCTTTTAAAATTCTCTCTAGAATTTTCAAAATCCATGGCCACATGTTTACAATTTCACGTCAAAAAATGGCTAAAATTCCAGTTGAAATTTTTTCAAAGTCCCTTAAAAATTTTCCAATTTTTGTCCCAATTCTTCCCATTCCCATTGAAACTTTTCAAATCCCTCTCCAAATTGTTGAAATTCTCTTGAAGCTTTTAAAATTCTCTCTAGAATTTTCGAAATCCATGTCCACATGTTTACAATTTCACGTCAAAAAATGGCTAAAATTCCAGTTGAAATTTTTTCAAAGTCCCTTAAAAATTTTCCAATTTTTGTCCCAATTCTTCCCATTCCCATTGAAACTTTTCAAATCCCTCTCAAAATTGTTGAAATTCTCTTGAAGCTTTTAAAATTCTCTCTAGAATTTTCAAAATCCATGGCCACATGTTTACAATTTCACGTCAAAAAATGGCTAAAATTCCAGTTGAAATTTTTTCAAAGTCCCTTAAAAGTTTTCCAATTTTTGTCCCAATTCTTCCCATTCCCATTGAAACTTTTCAAATCCCTCTCAAAATTGTTGAAATTCTGTTGAAGCTTTTAAAATTCTCTCTAGAATTTTCAAAATCCACTTCAACATGTTTACAATTTCACGTCAAAAAATGGCTAAAATTCCAGTTGAAATTTTTTCAAAGTCCCTTAAAAATTTTCCAATTTTTGTCCCAATTCTTCCCATTCCCATTGAAACTTTTCAAATCCCTCTCAAAATTGTTGAAATTCTCTTGAAGCTTTTAAAATTCTCTCTAGAATTTTCAAAATCCATGTCCACATGTTTACAATTTCACGTCAAAAAATGGCTAAAATTCCAGTTGAAATTTTTTCAAAGTCCCTTAAAAATGTTCCAATTTTTGTCCCAATTCTTCCCATTCCCATTGAAACTTTTCAAATCCCTCTCAAAATTGTTGAAATTCTCTTGAAGCTTTTAAAATTCTCTCTAGAATTTTCAAAATCCATGTCCACATGTTTACAATTTCACATCAAAAAATGGCTAAAATTCCAGTTGAAATTTTTTCAAAGTCCCTTAAAAATTTTCCAATTTTTGTCCCAATTCTTCCCATTCCCATTGAAACTTTTCAAATCCCTCTCAAAATTGTTGAAATTCTGTTGAAGCTTTTAAAATTCTCTCTAGAGTTTTCGAAATCCATGTCCACATGTTTACAATTTCACGTCAAAAAATGGCTAAAATTCCAGTTGAAATTTTTTCAAAGTCCCTTAAAAATTTTCCAATTTTTGTCCCAATTCTTCCCATTCCCATTGAAACTTTTCAAATCCCTCTCCAAATTGTTGAAATTCTCTTGAAGCTTTTAAAATTCTCTCTAGAATTTTCAAAATCCATGGCCACATGTTTACAATTTCACGTCAAAAAATGGCTAAAATTCCAGTTGAAATTTTTTCAAAGTCCCTTAAAAATTTTCCAATTTTTGTCCCAATTCTTCCCATTCCCATTGAAACTTTCAAATCCCTCGCAAAATTGTTGAAATACTCTTGAAGCTTTTAAAATTCTCTCTAGAATTTTCAAAATCCATGTCCACATGTTTACAATTTCACATAAAAAAATGGCTAAAATTCCAGTTGAAATTTTTTCAAAGTCCCTTAAAAGTTTTCCAATTTTTGTCCCAATTCTTCCCATTCCCATTGAAACTTTTCAAATCCCTCTCAAAATTGTTGAAATTCTGTTGAAGCTTTTAAAATTCTCTCTAGAATTTTCAAAATCCATGTCCACGTTTACAATTTCACGTCAAAAAATGGCTAAAATTCCAGTTGAAATTTTTTCAAAGTCCCTTAAAAATTTTCCAATTTTTGTCCCAATTCTTCCCATTCCCATTGAAACTTTTCAAATCCCTCTCAAAATTGTTGAAATTCTGTTGAAGCTTTTAAAATTCTCTCTAGAATTTTCAAAATCCATGTCCACATGTTTACAATTTCATGTCAAAAAATGGCTAAAATTCCAGTTGAAATTTTTTCAAAGTCCCTTAAAAATGTTCCAATTTTTGTCCCAATTCTTCCCATTCCCATTGAAACTTTTCAAATCCCTCTCAAAATTGTTGAAATTCTGTTGAAGCTTTAAAAATTCTCTCTAGAATTTTCAAAATCCACTTCAACATGTTTACAATTTCACGTCAAAAAATTGCTAAAATTCCAGTTGAAATTTTTTCAAAGTCCCTTAAAAATTTTCCAATTTTTGTCCCAATTCTTCCCATTCCCATTGAAACTTTTCAAATCCCTCTCAAAATTGTTGAAATTCTCTTGAAGCTTTTAAAATTCTCTCTAGAGTTTTCGAAATCCATGTCCACATGTTTACAATTTCACATCAAAAAATGGCTAAAATTCCAGTTGTAATTTTTTCAAAGTCCCTTAAAAATTTTCCAATTTTTGTCCCAATTCTTCCCATTCCCATTGAAACTTTTCAAATCCCTCTCAAAATTGTTGAAATTCTGTTGAAGCTTTTAAAATTCTCTCTAGAATTTTCAAAATCCACTTCAAAATGTTTACAATTTCACGTCAAAAAATGGCTAAAATTCCAGTTGAAATTTTTTCAAAGTCCCTTAAAAATTTTCCAATTTTTGTCCCAATTCTTCCCATTCCCATTGAAACTTTTCAAATCCCTCTCAAAATTGTTGAAATTCTGTTGAAGCTTTTAAAATTCTCTCTAGAATTTTCAAAATCCATGTCCACATGTTTACAATTTCACGTCAAAAAATGGCTAAAATTCCAGTTGAAATTTTTTCAAAGTCCCTTAAAAGTTTTCCTATTTTTGTCCCAATTCTTCCCATTCCCATTGAAACTTTTCAAATCCCTCTCAAAATTGTTGAAATTCTGTTGAAGCTTTTAAAATTCTCTCTAGAATTTTCAAAATCCATGTCCACATGTTTACAATTTCACGTCAAAAAATGGCTAAAATTCCAGTTGAAATTTTTTCAAAGTCCCTGAAAAATTTTCCAATTTTTGTCCCAATTCTTCCCATTCCCATTGAAACTTTTCAAATCCCTCTCAAAATTGTTGAAATTCTCTTGAAGCTTTTAAAATTCTCTCTAGAATTTTCAAAATCCATGGCCACATGTTTACAATTTCACGTCAAAAAATGGCTAAAATTCCAGTTGAAATTTTTTCAAAGTCCCTTAAAAATTTTCCAATTTTTGTCCCAATTCTTCCCATTCCCATTGAAACTTTTCAAATCCCTCTCAAAATTGTTGAAATTCTGTTGAAGCTTTTAAAATTCTCTCTAGAATTTTCAAAATCCACTTCAACATGTTTACAATTTCACGTCAAAAAATTGCTAAAATTCCAGTTGAAATTTTTTCAAAGTCCCTTAAAAATTTTCCAATTTTTGTCCCAATTCTTCCCATTCCCATTGAAACTTTTCAAATCCCTCTCAAAATTGTTGAAATTCTGTTGAAGCTTTTAAAATTCTCTCTAGAATTTTCAAAATCCATGTCCACATGTTTACAATTTCACGTAAAAAAATGGCTAAAATTCCAGTTGAAATTTTTTCAAAGTCCCTTAAAAATTTTCCAATTTTTGTCCCAATTCTTCCCATTCCCATTGAAACTTTTCAAATCCCTCTCAAAATTGTTGAAATTCTGTTGAAGCTTTTAAAATTCTCTCTAGAATTTTCAAAATCCATGTCCACATGTTTACAATTTCATGTCAAAAAATGGCTAAAATTCCAGTTGAAATTTTTTCAAAGTCCCTTAAAAATGTTCCAATTTTTGTCCCAATTCTTCCCATTCCCATTGAAACTTTTCAAATCCCTCTCAAAATTGTTGAAATTCTGTTGAAGCTTTAAAAATTCTCTCTAGAATTTTCAAAATCCACTTCAACATGTTTACAATTTCACGTCAAAAAATTGCTAAAATTCCAGTTGAAATTTTTTCAAAGTCCCTTAAAAATTTTCCAATTTTTGTCCCAATTCTTCCCATTCCCATTGAAACTTTTCAAATCCCTCTCAAAATTGTTGAAATTCTGTTGAAGGTTTTAAAATTCTCTCTAGAGTTTTCGAAATCCATGTCCACATGTTTACAATTTCACATCAAAAAATGGCTAAAATTCCAGTTGTAATTTTTTCAAAGTCCCTTAAAAATTTTCCAATTTTTGTCCCAATTCTTCCCATTCCCATTGAAACTTTTCAAATCCCTCTCAAAATTGTTGAAATTCTGTTGAAGCTTTTAAAATTCTCTCTAGAATTTTCAAAATCCACTTCAAAATGTTTACAATTTCACGTCAAAAAATGGCTAAAATTCCAGTTGAAATTTTTTCAAAGTCCCTTAAAAATTTTCCAATTTTTGTCCCAATTCTTCCCATTCCCATTGAAACTTTTCAAATCCCTCTCAAAATTGTTGAAATTCTGTTGAAGCTTTTAAAATTCTCTCTAGAATTTTCAAAATCCATGTCCACATGTTTACAATTTCACGTCAAAAAATGGCTAAAATTCCAGTTGAAATTTTTTCAAAGTCCCTTAAAAGTTTTCCTATTTTTGTCCCAATTCTTCCCATTCCCATTGAAACTTTTCAAATCCCTCTCAAAATTGTTGAAATTCTGTTGAAGCTTTTAAAATTCTCTCTAGAATTTTCAAAATCCATGTCCACATGTTTACAATTTCACGTCAAAAAATGGCTAAAATTCCAGTTGAAATTTTTTCAAAGTCCCTGAAAAATTTTCCAATTTTTGTCCCAATTCTTCCCATTCCCATTGAAACTTTTCAAATCCCTCTCAAAATTGTTGAAATTCTCTTGAAGCTTTTAAAATTCTCTCTAGAATTTTCAAAATCCATGGCCACATGTTTACAATTTCACGTCAAAAAATGGCTAAAATTCCAGTTGAAATTTTTTCAAAGTCCCTTAAAAATTTTCCAATTTTTGTCCCAATTCTTCCCATTCCCATTGAAACTTTTCAAATCCCTCTCAAAATTGTTGAAATTCTGTTGAAGCTTTTAAAATTCTCTCTAGAATTTTCAAAATCCACTTCAACATGTTTACAATTTCACGTCAAAAAATTGCTAAAATTCCAGTTGAAATTTTTTCAAAGTCCCTTAAAAATGTTCCAATTTTTGTCCCAATTCTTCCCATTCCCATTGAAACTTTTCAAATCCCTCTCAAAATTGTTGAAATTCTCTTGAAGCTTTTAAAATTCTCTCTAGAATTTTCAAAATCCATGTCCACATGTTTACAATTTCACGTCAAAAAATGGCTAAAATTCCAGTTGAAATTTTTTCAAAGTCCCTTAAAAATGTTCCAATTTTTGTCCCAATTCTTCCCATTCCCATTGAAACTTTTCAAATCCCTCTCAAAATTGTTGAAATTCTCTTGAAGCTTTTAAAATTCTCTCTAGAATTTTCAAAATCCATGTCCACATGTTTACAATTTCACATCAAAAAATGGCTAAAATTCCAGTTGAAATTTTTTCAAAGTCCCTTAAAAATTTTCCAATTTTTGTCCCAATTCTTCCCATTCCCATTGAAACTTTTCAAATCCCTCTCAAAATTGTTGAAATTCTGTTGAAGCTTTTAAAATTCTCTCTAGAGTTTTCGAAATCCATGTCCACATGTTTACAATTTCACGTCAAAAAATGGCTAAAATTCCAGTTGAAATTTTTTCAAAGTCCCTTAAAAATTTTCCAATTTTTGTCCCAATTCTTCCCATTCCCATTGAAACTTTTCAAATCCCTCTCCAAATTGTTGAAATTCTCTTGAAGCTTTTAAAATTCTCTCTAGAATTTTCAAAATCCATGGCCACATGTTTACAATTTCACGTCAAAAAATGGCTAAAATTCCAGTTGAAATTTTTTCAAAGTCCCTTAAAAATTTTCCAATTTTTGTCCCAATTCTTCCCATTCCCATTGAAACTTTCAAATCCCTCTCAAAATTGTTGAAATTCTCTTGAAGCTTTTAAAATTCTCTCTAGAATTTTCAAAATCCATGTCCACATGTTTACAATTTCACATAAAAAAATGGCTAAAATTCCAGTTGAAATTTTTTCAAAGTCCCTTAAAAATTTTCCAATTTTTGTCCCAATTCTTCCCATTCCCATTGAAACTTTTCAAATCCCTCTCAAAATTGTTGAAATTCTGTTGAAGCTTTTAAAATTCTCTCTAGAATTTTCAAAATCCACTTCAACATGTTTACAATTTCACGTCAAAAAATTGCTAAAATTCCAGTTGAAATTTTTTCAAAGTCCCTTAAAAATTTTCCAATTTTTGTCCCAATTCTTCCCATTCCCATTGAAACTTTTCAAATCCCTCTCAAAATTGTTGAAATTCTGTTGAAGCTTTTAAAATTCTCTCTAGAATTTTCAAAATCCATGTCCACATGTTTACAATTTCACGTAAAAAAATGGCTAAAATTCCAGTTGAAATTTTTTCAAAGTCCCTTAAAAATTTTCCAATTTTTGTCCCAATTCTTCCCATTCCCATTGAAACTTTTCAAATCCCTCTCAAAATTGTTGAAATTCTGTTGAAGCTTTTAAAATTCTCTCTAGAATTTTCAAAATCCATGTCCACATGTTTACAATTTCATGTCAAAAAATGGCTAAAATTCCAGTTGAAATTTTTTCAAAGTCCCTTAAAAATGTTCCAATTTTTGTCCCAATTCTTCCCATTCCCATTGAAACTTTTCAAATCCCTCTCAAAATTGTTGAAATTCTGTTGAAGCTTTAAAAATTCTCTCTAGAATTTTCAAAATCCACTTCAACATGTTTACAATTTCACGTCAAAAAATTGCTAAAATTCCAGTTGAAATTTTTTCAAAGTCCCTTAAAAATTTTCCAATTTTTGTCCCAATTCTTCCCATTCCCATTGAAACTTTTCAAATCCCTCTCAAAATTGTTGAAATTCTGTTGAAGGTTTTAAAATTCTCTCTAGAGTTTTCGAAATCCATGTCCACATGTTTACAATTTCACATCAAAAAATGGCTAAAATTCCAGTTGTAATTTTTTCAAAGTCCCTTAAAAATTTTCCAATTTTTGTCCCAATTCTTCCCATTCCCATTGAAACTTTTCAAATCCCTCTCAAAATTGTTGAAATTCTGTTGAAGCTTTTAAAATTCTCTCTAGAATTTTCAAAATCCACTTCAAAATGTTTACAATTTCACGTCAAAAAATGGCTAAAATTCCAGTTGAAATTTTTTCAAAGTCCCTTAAAAATTTTCCAATTTTTGTCCCAATTCTTCCCATTCCCATTGAAACTTTTCAAATCCCTCTCAAAATTGTTGAAATTCTGTTGAAGCTTTTAAAATTCTCTCTAGAATTTTCAAAATCCATGTCCACATGTTTACAATTTCACGTCAAAAAATGGCTAAAATTCCAGTTGAAATTTTTTCAAAGTCCCTTAAAAGTTTTCCTATTTTTGTCCCAATTCTTCCCATTCCCATTGAAACTTTTCAAATCCCTCTCAAAATTGTTGAAATTCTGTTGAAGCTTTTAAAATTCTCTCTAGAATTTTCAAAATCCATGTCCACATGTTTACAATTTCACGTCAAAAAATGGCTAAAATTCCAGTTGAAATTTTTTCAAAGTCCCTGAAAAATTTTCCAATTTTTGTCCCAATTCTTCCCATTCCCATTGAAACTTTTCAAATCCCTCTCAAAATTGTTGAAATTCTCTTGAAGCTTTTAAAATTCTCTCTAGAATTTTCAAAATCCATGGCCACATGTTTACAATTTCACGTCAAAAAATGGCTAAAATTCCAGTTGAAATTTTTTCAAAGTCCCTTAAAAATTTTCCAATTTTTGTCCCAATTCTTCCCATTCCCATTGAAACTTTTCAAATCCCTCTCAAAATTGTTGAAATTCTGTTGAAGCTTTTAAAATTCTCTCTAGAATTTTCAAAATCCACTTCAACATGTTTACAATTTCACGTCAAAAAATTGCTAAAATTCCAGTTGAAATTTTTTCAAAGTCCCTTAAAAATTTTCCAATTTTTGTCCCAATTCTTCCCATTCCCATTGAAACTTTTCAAATCCCTCTCAAAATTGTTGAAATTCTCTTGAAGCTTTTAAAATTCTCTCTAGAATTTTCAAAATCCATGTCCACATGTTTACAATTTCACGTCAAAAAATGGCTAAAATTCCAGTTGAAATTTTTTCAAAGTCCCTTAAAAATGTTCCAATTTTTGTCCCAATTCTTCCCATTCCCATTGAAACTTTTCAAATCCCTCTCAAAATTGTTGAAATTCTCTTGAAGCTTTTAAAATTCTCTCTAGAATTTTCAAAATCCATGTCCACATGTTTACAATTTCACGTCAAAAAATGGCTAAAATTCCAGTTGAAATTTTTTCAAAGTCCCTTAAAAATGTTCCAATTTTTGTCCCAATTCTTCCCATTCCCATTGAAACTTTTCAAATCCCTCTCAAAATTGTTGAAATTCTCTTGAAGCTTTTAAAATTCTCTCTAGAATTTTCAAAATCCATGTCCACATGTTTACAATTTCACATCAAAAAATGGCTAAAATTCCAGTTGAAATTTTTTCAAAGTCCCTTAAAAATTTTCCAATTTTTGTCCCAATTCTTCCCATTCCCATTGAAACTTTTCAAATCCCTCTCAAAATTGTTGAAATTCTGTTGAAGCTTTTAAAATTCTCTCTAGAGTTTTCGAAATCCATGTCCACATGTTTACAATTTCACGTCAAAAAATGGCTAAAATTCCAGTTGAAATTTTTTCAAAGTCCCTTAAAAATTTTCCAATTTTTGTCCCAATTCTTCCCATTCCCATTGAAACTTTTCAAATCCCTCTCCAAATTGTTGAAATTCTCTTGAAGCTTTTAAAATTCTCTCTAGAATTTTCAAAATCCATGGCCACATGTTTACAATTTCACGTCAAAAAATGGCTAAAATTCCAGTTGAAATTTTTTCAAAGTCCCTTAAAAATTTTCCAATTTTTGTCCCAATTCTTCCCATTCCCATTGAAACTTTCAAATCCCTCTCAAAATTGTTGAAATTCTCTTGAAGCTTTTAAAATTCTCTCTAGAATTTTCAAAATCCATGTCCACATGTTTACAATTTCACATAAAAAAATGGCTAAAATTCCAGTTGAAATTTTTTCAAAGTCCCTTAAAAGTTTTCCAATTTTTGTCCCAATTCTTCCCATTCCCATTGAAACTTTTCAAATCCCTCTCAAAATTGTTGAAATTCTGTTGAAGCTTTTAAAATTCTCTCTAGAATTTTCAAAATCCACTTCAACATGTTTACAATTTCACGTCAAAAAATGGCTAAAATTCCAGTTGAAATTTTTTCAAAGTCCCTTAAAAATTTTCCAATTTTTGTCCCAATTCTTCCCATTCCCATTGAAACTTTTCAAATCCCTCTCAAAATTGTTGAAATTCTGTTGAAGCTTTTAAAATTCTCTCTAGAATTTTCAAAATCCATGTCCACATGTTTACAATTTCATGTCAAAAAATGGCTAAAATTCCAGTTGAAATTTTTTCAAAGTCCCTTAAAAATGTTCCAATTTTTGTCCCAATTCTTCCCATTCCCATTGAAACTTTTCAAATCCCTCTCAAAATTGTTGAAATTCTGTTGAAGCTTTAAAAATTCTCTCTAGAATTTTCAAAATCCACTTCAACATGTTTACAATTTCACGTCAAAAAATGGCTAAAATTCCAGTTGAAATTTTTTCAAAGTCCCTTAAAAATTTTCCAATTTTTGTCCCAATTCTTCCCATTCCCATTGAAACTTTTCAAATCCCTCTCAAAATTGTTGAAATTCTGTTGAAGGTTTTAAAATTCTCTCTAGAGTTTTCGAAATCCATGTCCACATGTTTACAATTTCACATCAAAAAATGGCTAAAATTCCAGTTGAAATTTTTTTCAAAGTCCCTTAAAAATTTTCCAATTTTTGTCCCAATTCTTCCCATTCCCATTGAAACTTTTCAAATCCCTCTCAAAATTGTTGAAATTCTGTTGAAGCTTTTAAAATTCTCTCTAGAATTTTCAAAATCCACTTCAAAATGTTTACAATTTCACGTCAAAAAATGGCTAAAATTCCAGTTGAAATTTTTTCAAAGTCCCTTAAAAATTTTCCAATTTTTGTCCCAATTCTTCCCATTCCCATTGAAACTTTTCAAATCCCTCTCAAAATTGTTGAAATTCTGTTGAAGCTTTTAAAATTCTCTCTAGAATTTTCAAAATCCATGTCCACATGTTTACAATTTCACGTCAAAAAATGGCTAAAATTCCAGTTGAAATTTTTTCAAAGTCCCTTAAAAGTTTTCCTATTTTTGTCCCAATTCTTCCCATTCCCATTGAAACTTTTCAAATCCCTCTCAAAATTGTTGAAATTCTGTTGAAGCTTTTAAAATTCTCTCTAGAATTTTCAAAATCCATGTCCACATGTTTACAATTTCACGTCAAAAAATGGCTAAAATTCCAGTTGAAATTTTTTCAAAGTCCCTGAAAAATTTTCCAATTTTTGTCCCAATTCTTCCCATTCCCATTGAAACTTTTCAAATCCCTCTCAAAATTGTTGAAATTCTGTTGAAGCTTTTAAAATTCTCTCTAGAATTTTCAAAATCCACTTCAACATGTTTACAATTTCACGTCAAAAAATTGCTAAAATTCCAGTTGAAATTTTTTCAAAGTCCCTTAAAAATTTTCCAATTTTTGTCCCAATTCTTCCCATTCCCATTGAAACTTTTCAAATCCCTCTCAAAATTGTTGAAATTCTCTTGAAGCTTTTAAAATTCTCTCTAGAATTTTCAAAATCCATGTCCACATGTTTACAATTTCACGTCAAAAAATGGCTAAAATTCCAGTTGAAATTTTTTCAAAGTCCCTTAAAAATTTTCCAATTTTTGTCCCAATTCTTCCCATTCCCATTGAAACTTTTCAAATCCCTCTCAAAATTGTTGAAATTCTCTTGAAGCTTTTAAAATTCTCTCTAGAATTTTCAAAATCCATGTCCACATGTTTACAATTTCACGTCAAAAAATGGCTAAAATTCCAGTTGAAATTTTTTCAAAGTCCCTTAAAAATTTTCCAATTTTTGTCCCAATTCTTCCCATTCCCATTGAAACTTTTCAAATCCCTCTCAAAATTGTTGAAATTCTCTTGAAGCTTTTAAAATTCTCTCTAGAATTTTCAAAATCCATGGCCACATGTTTACAATTTCACATCAAAAAATGGCTAAAATTCCAGTTGAAATTTTTTCAAAGTCCCTTAAAAATTTTCCAATTTTTGTCCCAATTCTTCCCATTCCCATTGAAACTTTTCAAATCCCTCTCAAAATTGTTGAAATTCTCTTGAAGCTTTTAAAATTCTCTCTAGAATTTTCAAAATCCATGGCCACATGTTTACAATTTCACGTCAAAAAATTGCTAAAATTCCAGTTGAAATTTTTTCAAAGTCCCTTAAAAATTTTCCAATTTTTGTCCCAATTCTTCCCATTCCCATTGAAACTTTTCAAATCCCTCTCCAAATTGTTGAAATTCTCTTGAAGCTTTTAAAATTCTCTCTAGAATTTTCAAAATCCACTTCAACATGTTTACAATTTCACGTCAAAAAATGGCTAAAATTCCAGTTGAAATTTTTTCAAAGTCCCTTAAAAGTTTTCCAATTTTTGTCCCAATTCTTCCCATTCCCATTGAAACTTTTCAAATCCCTCTCAAAATTGTTGAAATTCTGTTGAAGCTTTTAAAATTCTCTCTAGAATTTTCAAAATCCATGGCCACATGTTTACAATTTCACGTCAAAAAATGGCTAAAATTCCAGTTGAAATTTTTTCAAAGTCCCTTAAAAATTTTCCAATTTTTGTCCCAATTCTTCCCATTCCCATTGAAACTTTTCAAATCCCTCTCAAAATTGTTGAAATTCTCTTGAAGCTTTTAAAATTCTCTCTAGAATTTTCAAAATCCATGTCCACATGTTTACAATTTCACGTCAAAAAATGGCTAAAATTCCAGTTGAAATTTTTTCAAAGTCCCTTAAAAGTTTTCCAATTTTTGTCCCAATTCTTCCCATTCCCATTGAAACTTTTCAAATCCCTCTCAAAATTGTTGAAATTCTCTTGAAGCTTTTAAAATTCTCTCTAGAATTTTCAAAATCCATGTCCACATGTTTACAATTTCACGTCAAAAAATGGCTAAAATTCCAGTTGAAATTTTTTCAAAGTCCCTTAAAAATTTTCCAATTTTTGTCCCAATTCTTCCCATTCCCATTGAAACTTTTCAAATCCCTCTCAAAATTGTTGAAATTCTCTTGAAGCTTTTAAAATTCTCTCTAGAATTTTCAAATCCATGGCCACATGTTTACAATTTCACGTCAAAAAATGGCTAAAATTCCAGTTGAAATTTTTTCAAAGTCCCTTAAAAATTTTCCAATTTTTGTCCCAATTCTTCCCATTCCCATTGAAACTTTCAAATCCCTCTCAAAATTGTTGAAATACTCTTGAAGCTTTTAAAATTCTCTCTAGAATTTTCGAAATCCATGTCCACATGTTTACAATTTCACATCAAAAAATGGCTAAAATTCCAGTTGAAATTTTTTCAAAGTCCCCTAAAAATTTTCCAATTTTTGTCCCAATTCTTCCCATTCCCATTGAAACTTTTCAAATCCCTCTCAAAATTGTTGAAATTCTCTTGAAGCTTTAAAAATTCTCTCTAGAATTTTCAAAATCCATGTCCACATGTTTACAATTTCACATCAAAAAATGGCTAAAATTCCAGTTGAAATTTTTTCAAAGTCCCTTAAAAATTTTCCAATTTTTGTCCCAATTCTTCCCATTCCCATTGAAACTTTTCAAATCCCTCTCAAAATTGTTGAAATTCTCTTGAAGCTTTAAAAATTCTCTCTAGAATTTTCAAAATCCATGTCCACATGTTTACAATTTCACGTCAAAAAATTGCTAAAATTCCAGTTGAAATTTTTTCAAAGTCCCTTAAAAATTTTCCAATTTTTGTCCCAATTCTTCCCATTCCCATTGAAACTTTTCAAATCCCTCTCAAAATTGTTGAAATTCTCTTGAAGCTTTTAAAATTCTCTCTAGAATTTTCAAAATCCATGTCCACATGTTTACAATTTCACATCAAAAAATGGCTAAAATTCCAGTTGAAATTTTTTCAAAGTCCCTGAAAAATTTTCCAATTTTTGTCCCAATTCTTCCCATTCCCATTGAAACTTTTCAAATCCCTCTCAAAATTGTTGAAATTCTCTTGAAGCTTTTAAAATTCTCTCTAGAATTTTCAAAATCCATGTCCACATGTTTACAATTTCACGTCAAAAAATGGCTAAAATTCCAGTTGAAATTTTTTCAAAGTCCCTTAAAAATTTTCCAATTTTTGTCCCAATTCTTCCCATTCCCATTGAAACTTTTCAAATCCCTCTCAAAATTGTTGAAATTCTCTTGAAGCTTTTAAAATTCTCTCTAGAATTTTCAAAATCCATGTCCACATGTTTACAATTTCACGTCAAAAAATGGCTAAAATTCCAGTTGAAATTTTTCAAAGTCCCTTAAAAATTTTCCAATTTTTGTCCCAATTCTTCCCATTCCCATTGAAACTTTTCAAATCCCTCTCAAAATTGTTGAAATTCTCTTGAAGCTTTTAAAATTCTCTCTAGAATTTTCAAAATCCATGTCCACATGTTTACAATTTCACGTCAAAAATGGCTAAAATTCCAGTTGAAATTTTTTCAAAGTCCCTTAAAAATTTTCCAATTTTTGTCCCAATTCTTCCCATTCCCATTGAAACTTTTCAAATCCCTCTCAAAATTGTTGAAATTCTCTTGAAGCTTTTAAAATTCTCTCTAGAATTTTCAAAATCCACTTCAACATGTTTACAATTTCACGTCAAAAAATTGCTAAAATTCCAGTTGAAATTTTTTCAAAGTCCCTTAAAAATTTTCCAATTTTTGTCCCAATTCTTCCCATTCCCATTGAAACTTTTCAAATCCCTCTCAAAATTGTTGAAATTCTCTTGAAGCTTTTAAAATTCTCTCTAGAATTTTCAAAATCCATGTCCACATGTTTACAATTTCACGTCAAAAAATGGCTAAAATTCCAGTTGAAATTTTTTCAAAGTCCCTTAAAAATGTTCCAATTTTTGTCCCAATTCTTCCCATTCCCATTGAAACTTTTCAAATCCCTCTCAAAATTGTTGAAATTCTGTTGAAGCTTTAAAAATTCTCTCTAGAATTTTCAAAATCCACTTCAAACATGTTTACAATTTCACGTCAAAAAATTGCTAAAATTCCAGTTGAAATTTTTTCAAAGTCCCTTAAAAATTTTCCAATTTTTGTCCCAATTCTTCCCATTCCCATTGAAACTTTTCAAATCCCTCTCAAAATTGTTGAAATTCTGTTGAAGGTTTTAAAATTCTCTCTAGAGTTTTCGAAATCCATGTCCACATGTTTACAATTTCACATCAAAAAATGGCTAAAATTCCAGTTGTAATTTTTTCAAAGTCCCTTAAAAATTTTCCAATTTTTGTCCCAATTCTTCCCATTCCCATTGAAACTTTTCAAATCCCTCTCAAAATTGTTGAAATTCTGTTGAAGCTTTTAAAATTCTCTCTAGAATTTTCAAAATCCACTTCAAAATGTTTACAATTTCACGTCAAAAAATGGCTAAAATTCCAGTTGAAATTTTTTCAAAGTCCCTTAAAAATTTTCCAATTTTTGTCCCAATTCTTCCCATTCCCATTGAAACTTTTCAAATCCCTCTCAAAATTGTTGAAATTCTGTTGAAGCTTTTAAAATTCTCTCTAGAATTTTCAAAATCCATGTCCACATGTTTACAATTTCACGTCAAAAAATGGCTAAAATTCCAGTTGAAATTTTTTCAAAGTCCCTTAAAAGTTTTCCTATTTTTGTCCCAATTCTTCCCATTCCCATTGAAACTTTTCAAATCCCTCTCAAAATTGTTGAAATTCTGTTGAAGCTTTTAAAATTCTCTC
>NW_028114939.1:0-29566 GCF_964273445.1 Streptopelia decaocto
GCTGAGAGGCAGCAAAGCATCCAGAGATCCCCCCGGTGGGAACAGGGGGCCCAGTTGCCTGCACACGGTCTCCCAGCGCTCCATAAAGGAATTGCTGACTGCCAAGTGTTGCGTGGACTCTTCTTCCCTGGGGATGCCTTGGCCCTGCCCCCAGGGCATGGCGACATGCCACCTCCTGTGCGCCGAGCCTGGGGAAAGGGGAGCAGAGGGCCTGGTGTCCTTTGGGCTGTTGCACCAGCCCAACACCAGGAGCCTGTGGGAGGCCACCAAGAGAGGTCATGGATTCGTAGAATCCTAGCATTGTTTTGGTTGGAAGAGCCCCTCAGGGTCCATTGAGTGCAACCATAACCCAACTCTGGCACTAAACCGTGTCCCTAAGAACCTCATCCAGATGCCTTTTAAACACCTCCAGGGATGGTGAGTCCACCACCTCCCTGGGCAGCCTTTCCCAGTGCCTGAGAACCCTTTCCCTGTAGAATTTTTTTTCTACTAGCCCATCTAAACCTCCCCTGGCGCAACTTGAGTCCATTTCCTCTTGTCCTGTCACTTGCTGCTTGGGAGAAGAGACCAACACCCTCCATGTTACAACCTCCTTTCAGGGCGTTGGAGACAGCAATGAGGTCTCCCCTCAGCCTCCTTTTCTCCAGGCTAAACAGCCCCAGTTCCCTCAGCCGCACCTCATCAGACTTGTGCTCCAGGCCCCTCATCAGCTTTGTTGCCCTTCTCTGAACTCTCTCCAGCACCTCAGTGTCCTTCTTGTAGTGAGGGGCCCAAAACGGAACACAGGGTTCAAGGTGGGGCCTCACCAGCTCCGAGTACAGGGGGACAATCGCTTCCCTAGTCCTGCTGGCCACACTGTTCCGGATACAAGGCAGGATGCTGTTGGTGCCTTTGACCACCGGGGCACACGGCTGGCTCATGTTCAGCCGGCTGTCAATCAACACCCCCAGATCCCTTTCTACCAGGCAGCTTTCCAGCCCCTCTTCCCGGAGCCTGTAGCGCTGCCTGGGGTGATGCGCCAAGCGCAGGACCCAGCACGTGGCCTTGTTAAACCCCATACAACTGGCTTCAGCCCAACGATCCCCCCGGTCCAGATCCCTCTGTATGGCCTTCCTACTCTCCAGCAGATCAACACTCCCAGCCAATTGGGTGTCGTCTGCCAACTTACTAAGGGTGCCCTCAATCCCCTCATCCAGACCATTGATAAAGAGATTCAACAGAACTGGTCCCAACAGTGAGCTCTGGGAGTGCCACTTGTGACCGGCCGCCAACTGGATTTGGTTCCGTTCACCACAAGTCGTTGGGCCCGGCCATCCAGCCAGTTCTTTATCCATTGCCGAGTACACCCACCACGAGGCCATGAGCTGCCAGCTTCTCCAGGAGAATGCTGTGGGATACAGTGTCAAAGGCCTTACTGAAGGCTTAAGTCCACGAGATCCACAGCTTTTCCCTCATCTACTAGGTGGGTCACCTTGTCAGAGAGTGAGATCAGGTGGGTCAAACAGGACCGGCCTTTCATAAAGCCATGTTGACTGGTCCTGATCACTGGGTGTTCTCGTATGTGCCGTGTGATGTCACTCAGGATGATCTGCTCCGTGACCCTCCGCAGCACCGAGGTTTGACCGACAGGTCTGTAGTTCCCCGGATCCACCTTCCAGCCCTTCCTGGGAGATGGGCGTGAAGTTTGCCAACTTCCAGTCAGCTGGGACCTCCCCAGTCAGCCAGGAGTGCTGATAGGTAATGGGAAATGGCTAAGTGATCCCTTCCGCCAGCTCCCTCAGCACTCTTGGCTGTATCCCATCTGGTCCCATAGACTAGCGGGTGTCCAAGTGGGGCTTCATTCTGCTCACCACGCCTGCCTTCTGGCTCAGGGGGCTGGGTACCTGGAACACAGCTGTTCTGACTATGAAAGACCGAGGCAAAGAAGGCATTTGGTAGCTCAGCCTTTTCCTCATCTTCTGTCACCATGTTTCCCCCCACATTCATCAGGGGATGGAGGTTCTCCTTAGCTCTCCTCTTCTTGCTAATATCTTTCTAGAAACATTTCTTGTTGCCTTTCACAGCGGTGGGCAGGCGCAGCTCTAGTCGGTCTTTGGCCCTCCTAATTTTCTCCATGCATAACCTCACAGGATTCTTGTGTTCCTCGTGAGTAGCCTGCCCCTCCTTCCAAACGTTATACATTCTCTTTTTATCCCGAAGCTCCAGCCGCAGCTCCCTGTTCAGCCACGCCGGCCTTCTTCCCCGCTGGCCTGCCTGCTCCTGCGCCTCTAAGATGACCTTCTTGAAGAGAGACCAGCCTTCCTGGACTCCTTTATCCCTCAGAACTGCCTCCCAAGGGATTCTGCCAACCGGCCTTCAAAACAGGTCGAAGGCTGCCCTTTGGAAGTCCAGAGCAGCACTTCTGCTGACCACCCTTCTAACTTCTCCAAGGACAGAAAACTCTATCATTTCGTGATCACTATACCCGAGGGGATTTCCGGTCGACGCGCTGCCCGCGCGTCCTTCTCCGTTTACAAGCAACAGATCCAACGGGGCTCCTTCCCTGGTAGGCTCACTAACCAGCTGTGTCAGGAAGTTGTCTTCCACGCGCTGCAGGGGCCTCCTGGACTGCTTCCTTTCTGCTGTCTTGTATTTTCAGCAGACACCTGGCAGGTTGAATTCCCCCATAAGCACAAGGGCTAGTGGTCAGGACACTTGTCCTAGCTACCCGCAAAATATTTCATCTGCCTCTTCATCCTGGTTGGGTGGTCTGTAACAGAGCCCCACCAGGATGTTCTGCCTTGTTGCTCCCAGGTCCTTGGGGCCTGGAGGTGGGTGTGGGTTCGGGCGGAGGTGCACCCTCGCTCTCTTGGCTAGTATGAAGGTGAAGGACAAAAGCTTCTCATGGCTAGTCCTCAAGCAGAGGAACTAAGTCATACTCCTGTCAAACCCGAGTACGTGGCACTTCTGCTCAAGTGGGTAGAGTTCCTCAGACTTCTCTGGCTGGGCACATCCACAAGTATCTGCTAGAACGGGCATCGGAGTTTTAGCAAAGTCAGGTCATAGTATGGGAGAGTGAAGGGCTGTCTACGTGTGTGCGCATGGGTAGGGGAGAGGCAGGTGGACAGTCCTTCTGAGCACGCTGGCTTTGGAAGGTATTTAAAAACAATGACCTGTGCGCATTCCAACGTATTTGATCCTCACGCAGCGGTCAAACTCTGAGGCTCGGTATTCAGTCAGGCATTGACCAAAATGGTGTTCTAGAAAGGCGTGACCAGTAGAGATGGCAGGAACCACTCCAGCACTAGGAGAATGTAGCTTTGGATTGCTGTTTTTCAGCTGGCCTGTATCCAGTCAGGCAGCAAGAAGCTTCGTGAAGAAAGCCTAAGGTGCCCGAGAAACTTCCAGGATGGTGCCCTGGCATCCGTCAGGAACCAGAGAGCCCTGAAATTGCGTGGGAGCCCAGCACCCTGATCATGCGGGCATGATGTACTTAGTACCGTTGGCGACATGAGTACACCTCCCAGCAAAAGCATGAGTGGGACCATCTCACTACCTGGTTAGATCTCCAGGCTACGGTGATAGCTACTGGCCCTGAGGTAAGATCGCAAGTTTGGAATCCAGAAATTCCTAGGCTTCAATGCTGTTTCTAGGAGAATTTGACTCCCTTTAAAAAACGGTTATCCAGTTATTGATGTTGCAGCCTTGAAAAGCCACCCAGAATGTAAGGCAGCAGCAAAGCAGGAAGGTGGGCATGGGAATGGAAAGTTTCCAAAAGGGGCCTCCTAGTCAAAGACAGGGACCAGGAGGTGTCACAGGAGTGCAGACGCAGTCAGCCATGTGTCAAGTAAGCTTGGACACAAGCATTTTTATTCTTTTCTTGTAATTTATTGTCCGGTTATGAAGGTGTGGAGGATGGGAGTGGGGAGCCGTCCGGGAGCTCCTGCGACGCTGGTAGCCGCCGTGTCACGCACGGGAGCCTGGATGGCTGGGGAACTGCCAGACGATGCCTGTGGCAGGTGGAGCCAGCGCCATGGATGGATGGTTATTGAGGTGGGTCCACCTCCATGGGCTCCTCGCTGTCCTGTGGTGGCTGAGCAGCCAGTGGCCTCATGCCATAGTCTGGCGGATCCACCTCCATGGGCTCCACGTCGTCCTTTGGTGGGATGTCACACCGGGTCCTCGGCAGATGGACACGCCGCGGCCCCATGCTGTTCCCCTGCCTGCCCACGGCTGCACGCTGCACGACGTCGTTGGCGTGAGCGCGGGCAATGGCTCTCATTGCACGAGGGGGAATGTTCCTCTTCCTCCTCTGCTCCTTTGCCTTCCTCAGGCTCCCGGGAGGTCCCAGTCGCACGGTGCGTCTCTCGCGCGTCCTCCTCCAGGGTGGGCAGCCATCCACCTTGCTGCTCGGGCTGCTGCCTGGCAGGCAGACACGCTTGGGCTGCACGCCGCCGGTCACTGGTGGTCCCACAGTCATGCGCTGCATGCCGGAGATCAAAGATGTAATGTCCCTTGTGGTCGTGGCATGCGGGGTGATGTTGCTCTTCCTCCCCCTCCTCCTCCTCCTCTGCTGCCTCGGCTTCCTCCTCCGGGGACGTGTCTTGCTCCTCCATGGTAGCGGGGAGAGGCTTTGTGGCTTCCCACGCCAAGCTGGGCAGCCACCCGCCTGGCTGCTCCCGCTGCTGCCCGGCAGGCAGACACGTTTGGGCTCCACACCGTTCGCTGGTGGGCCCAGAGTCAAGCACCGCATGCCATCGATGAGAGTAGCGAGATCGACGGCGCTCGCGGTACGAGGTCCGACATTGCTCCCGGTGGGAGGTGCCGTGCTCCCCTGTGGTGTGGGGATGTGGCTCTGTGGCGTCCCACCCTGAGGTGGGCAGCCAGCCGCCTGGTTGCTCAGCGTCCTCTTCCTTCCAAGCATGCTTGGCGTCCGAGGGCCTCGCACTGTGGGCCAGCTGCAGGGGCCCCCGCTTTTATAGGGCCGGAACAAAGGGCAGTGAGGTGGCTGGTGACAGGCACGAGGTCACCATGGTGGCGATTGTGACGTCAGAGGTGGCAGGTGTGGGCGCGGGGGCCTGTGTTATGAAAGATGCCTGAATGTGGGAGAAGGAGGAGGGTGGTTGGGTCTGAGGGCCCCTCTCCTGGGGCTCGCTCCTACCTGTCGTGGTTCTTGCCCAAGAGAAAGGCTGCCCCGTTGGGCACAGGGACTGCCCGCCACCTCGCCTCCTGAGCCCTGGGCTCCAGGGCCTTCTCAACCCGTGCCTGGGATGGTCTTGACGAGACGGTGGCAAGAACGTTCCAGGAGGGTTGGGGTTCCTCAAGGACCCCCCGTTGACCTTACGCCCTGCAAGTGGCACGGCCCCCTGCGCTCAACAGTGGCTGAGAGGCAGCAAAGCATCCAGAGATCCCCCCGGTGGGAACAGGGGGCCCAGTCGCCTGCACACGGTCTCCCAGCGCTCCATAAAGGAATTGCTGACTGCCAAGTGTTGCGTGGACTCTTCTTCCCTGGGGATGCCTTGGCCCTGCCCCCAGGGCATGGCGACATGCCACCTCCTGTGCTCCGAGCCCGGGGGAAAGGGGAGCAGAGGGCCTGGTGTCCTTTGGGCTGTTGCACCAGCCCAACACCAGGAGCCTGTGGGAGGCCACCAAGAGAGGTCATGGATTCGTAGAATCCTAGCATTGTTTTGGTTGGAAGAGCCCCTCAGGGTCATTGAGTGCAACCATAACCCAACTCTGGCACTAAACCGTGTCCCTAAGAACCTCATCCAGATGCCTTTTAAACACCTCCAGGGATGGTGAGTCCACCACCTCCCTGGGCAGCCTTTCCCAGTGCCTGAGAACCCTTTCCCTGTAGAATTTTTTTTCTACTAGCCCATCTAAACCTCCCCTGGCGCAACTTGAGTCCATTTCCTCTTGTCCTGTCACTTGCTGCTTGGGAGAAGAGACCAACACCCTCCATGTTACAACCTCCTTTCAGGGCGTTGGAGACAGCAATGAGGTCTCCCCTCAGCCTCCTTTTCTCCAGGCTAAACAGGCCCAGTTCCCTCAGCCGCACCTCATCAGACTTGTGCTCCAGGCCCCTCATCAGCTTTGTTGCCCTTCTCTGAACTCTCTCCAGCACCTCAGTGTCCTTCTTGTAGTGAGGGGCCCAAAACGGAACACAGGGTTCAAGGTGGGGCCTCACCAGCTCCGAGTACAGGGGGACAATCGCTTCCCTAGTCCTGCTGGCCACACTGTTCCGGATACAAGGCAGGATGCTGTTGGTGCCTTTGACCACCGGGGCACACGGCTGGCTCATGTTCAGCCGGCTGTCAATCAACACCCCCAGATCCCTTTCTACCAGGCAGCTTTCCAGCCCCTCTTCCCGGAGCCTGTAGCGCTGCCTGGGGTGATGCGCCAAGCGCAGGACCCAGCACGTGGCCTTGTTAAACCCCATACAACTGGCTTCAGCCCAACGATCCCCCCGGTCCAGATCCCTCTGTATGGCCTTCCTACTCTCCAGCAGATCAACACTCCCAGCCAATTGGGTGTCGTCTGCCAACTTACTAAGGGTGCCCTCAATCCCCTCATCCAGACCATTGATAAAGAGATTCAACAGAACTGGTCCCAACAGTGAGCTCTGGGGAGTGCCACTTGTGACCGGCCGCCAACTGGATTTGGTTCCGTTCACCACAAGTCGTTGGGCCCGGCCATCCAGCCAGTTCTTTATCCATTGCCGAGTACACCCACCACGAGGCCATGAGCTGCCAGCTTCTCCAGGAGAATGCTGTGGGATACAGTGTCAAAGGCCTTACTGAAGGCTTAAGTCCACGAGATCCACAGCTTTTCCCTCATCTACTAGGTGGGTCACCTTGTCAGAGAGTGAGATCAGGTGGGTCAAACAGGACCGGCCTTTCATAAAGCCATGTTGACTGGTCCTGATCACTGGGTGTTCTCGTATGTGCCGTGTGATGTCACTCAGGATGATCTGCTCCGTGACCCTCCGCAGCACCGAGGTTTGACCGACAGGTCTGTAGTTCCCCGGATCCACCTTCCAGCCCTTCCTGGGAGATGGGCATGAAGTTTGCCAACTTCCAGTCAGCTGGGACCTCCCCAGTCAGCCAGGAGTGCTGATAGGTAATGGGAAATGGCTAAGTGATCCCTTCCGCCAGCTCCCTCAGCACTCTTGGCTGTATCCCATCTGGTCCCATAGACTAGCGGGTGTCCAAGTGGGGCTTCATTCTGCTCACCACGCCTGCCTTCTGGCTCAGGGGGCTGGGTACCTGGAACACAGCTGTTCTGACTATGAAAGACCGAGGCAAAGAAGGCATTTGGTAGCTCAGCCTTTTCCTCATCTTCTGTCACCATGTTTCCCCCCACATTCATCAGGGGATGGAGGTTCTCCTTAGCTCTCCTCTTCTTGCTAATATCTTTCTAGAAACATTTCTTGTTGCCTTTCACAGCGGTGGGCAGGCGCAGCTCTAGTCGGTCTTTGGCCCTCCTAATTTTCTCCATGCATAACCTCACAGGATTCTTGTGTTCCTCGTGAGTAGCCTGCCCCTCCTTCCAAACGTTATACATTCTCTTTTTATCCCGAAGCTCCAGCCGCAGCTCCCTGTTCAGCCACGCCGGCCTTCTTCCCCGCTGGCCTGCCTGCTCCTGCGCCTCTAAGATGACCTTCTTGAAGAGAGACCAGCCTTCCTGGACTCCTTTATCCCTCAGAACTGCCTCCCAAGGGATTCTGCCAACCGGCCTTCAAAACAGGTCGAAGGCTGCCCTTTGGAAGTCCAGAGCAGCACTTCTGCTGACCACCCTTCTAACTTCTCCAAGGACAGAAAACTCTATCATTTCGTGATCACTATACCCGAGGGGATTTCCGGTCGACGCGCTGCCCGCGCGTCCTTCTCCGTTTACAAGCAACAGATCCAACGGGGCTCCTTCCCTGGTAGGCTCACTAACCAGCTGTGTCAGGAAGTTGTCTTCCACGCGCTGCAGGGGCCTCCTGGACTGCTTCCTTTCTGCTGTCTTGTATTTTCAGCAGACACCTGGCAGGTTGAATTCCCCCATAAGCACAAGGGCTAGTGGTCAGGACACTTGTCCTAGCTACCCGCAAAATATTTCATCTGCCTCTTCATCCTGGTTGGGTGGTCTGTAACAGAGCCCCACCAGGATGTTCTGCCTTGTTGCTCCCAGGTCCTTGGGGCCTGGAGGTGGGTGTGGGTTCGGGCGGAGGTGCACCCTCGCTCTCTTGGCTAGTATGAAGGTGAAGGACAAAAGCTTCTCATGGCTAGTCCTCAAGCAGAGGAACTAAGTCATACTCCTGTCAAACCCGAGTACGTGGCACTTCTGCTCAAGTGGGTAGAGTTCCTCAGACTTCTCTGGCTGGGCACATCCACAAGTATCTGCTAGAACGGGCATCGGAGTTTTAGCAAAGTCAGGTCATAGTATGGGAGAGTGAAGGGCTGTCTACGTGTGTGCGCATGGGTAGGGGAGAGGCAGGTGGACAGTCCTTCTGAGCACGCTGGCTTTGGAAGGTATTTAAAAACAATGACCTGTGCGCATTCCAACGTATTTGATCCTCACGCAGCGGTCAAACTCTGAGGCTCGGTATTCAGTCAGGCATTGACCAAAATGGTGTTCTAGAAAGGCGTGACCAGTAGAGATGGCAGGAACCACTCCAGCACTAGGAGAATGTAGCTTTGGATTGCTGTTTTTCAGCTGGCCTGTATCCAGTCAGGCAGCAAGAAGCTTCGTGAAGAAAGCCTAAGGTGCCCGAGAAACTTCCAGGATGGTGCCCTGGCATCCGTCAGGAACCAGAGAGCCCTGAAATTGCGTGGGAGCCCAGCACCCTGATCATGCGGGCATGATGTACTTAGTACCGTTGGCGACATGAGTACACCTCCCAGCAAAAGCATGAGTGGGACCATCTCACTACCTGGTTAGATCTCCAGGCTACGGTGATAGCTACTGGCCCTGAGGTAAGATCGCAAGTTTGGAATCCAGAAATTCCTAGGCTTCAATGCTGTTTCTAGGAGAATTTGACTCCCTTTAAAAAACGGTTATCCAGTTATTGATGTTGCAGCCTTGAAAAGCCACCCAGAATGTAAGGCAGCAGCAAAGCAGGAAGGTGGGCATGGGAATGGAAAGTTTCCAAAAGGGGCCTCCTAGTCAAAGACAGGGACCAGGAGGTGTCACAGGAGTGCAGACGCAGTCAGCCATGTGTCAAGTAAGCTTGGACACAAGCATTTTTATTCTTTTCTTGTAATTTATTGTCCGGTTATGAAGGTGTGGAGGATGGGAGTGGGGAGCCGTCCGGGAGCTCCTGCGACGCTGGTAGCCGCCGTGTCACGCACGGGAGCCTGGATGGCTGGGGAACTGCCAGACGATGCCTGTGGCAGGTGGAGCCAGCGCCATGGATGGATGGTTATTGAGGTGGGTCCACCTCCATGGGCTCCTCGCTGTCCTGTGGTGGCTGAGCAGCCAGTGGCCTCATGCCATAGTCTGGCGGATCCACCTCCATGGGCTCCACGTCGTCCTTTGGTGGGATGTCACACCGGGTCCTCGGCAGATGGACACGCCGCGGCCCCATGCTGTTCCCCTGCCTGCCCACGGCTGCACGCTGCACGACGTCGTTGGCGTGAGCGCGGGCAATGGCTCTCATTGCACGAGGGGGAATGTTCCTCTTCCTCCTCTGCTCCTTTGCCTTCCTCAGGCTCCCGGGAGGTCCCAGTCGCACGGTGCGTCTCTCGCGCGTCCTCCTCCAGGGTGGGCAGCCATCCACCTTGCTGCTCGGGCTGCTGCCTGGCAGGCAGACACGCTTGGGCTGCACGCCGCCGGTCACTGGTGGTCCCACAGTCATGCGCTGCATGCCGGAGATCAAAGATGTAATGTCCCTTGTGGTCGTGGCATGCGGGGTGATGTTGCTCTTCCTCCCCCTCCTCCTCCTCCTCTGCTGCCTCGGCTTCCTCCTCCGGGGACGTGTCTTGCTCCTCCATGGTAGCGGGGAGCGGCTTTGTGGCTTCCCACGCCAAGCTGGGCAGCCACCCGCCTGGCTGCTCCCGCTGCTGCCCGGCAGGCAGACACGTTTGGGCTCCACACCGTTCGCTGGTGGGCCCAGAGTCAAGCACCGCATGCCATCGATGAGAGTAGCGAGATCGACGGCGCTCGCGGTACGAGGTCCGACATTGCTCCCGGTGGGAGGTGCCGTGCTCCCCTGTGGTGTGGGGATGTGGCTCTGTGGCGTCCCACCCTGAGGTGGGCAGCCAGCCGCCTGGTTGCTCAGCGTCCTCTTCCTTCCAAGCATGCTTGGCGTCCGAGGGCCTCGCACTGTGGGCCAGCTGCAGGGGCCCCCGCTTTTATAGGGCCGGAACAAAGGGCAGTGAGGTGGCTGGTGACAGGCACGAGGTCACCATGGTGGCGATTGTGACGTCAGAGGTGGCAGGTGTGGGCGCGGGGGCCTGTGTTATGAAAGATGCCTGAATGTGGGAGAAGGAGGAGGGTGGTTGGGTCTGAGGGCCCCTCTCCTGGGGCTCGCTCCTACCTGTCGTGGTTCTTGCCCAAGAGAAAGGCTGCCCCGTTGGGCACAGGGACTGCCCGCCACCTCGCCTCCTGAGCCCTGGGCTCCAGGGCCTTCTCAACCCGTGCCTGGGATGGTCTTGACGAGACGGTGGCAAGAACGTTCCAGGAGGGTTGGGGTTCCTCAAGGACCCCCCGTTGACCTTACGCCCTGCAAGTGGCACGGCCCCCTGCGCTCAACAGTGGCTGAGAGGCAGCAAAGCATCCAGAGATCCCCCCGGTGGGAACAGGGGGCCCAGTCGCCTGCACACGGTCTCCCAGCGCTCCATAAAGGAATTGCTGACTGCCAAGTGTTGCGTGGACTCTTCTTCCCTGGGGATGCCTTGGCCCTGCCCCCAGGGCATGGCGACATGCCACCTCCTGTGCTCCGAGCCCGGGGGAAAGGGGAGCAGAGGGCCTGGTGTCCTTTGGGCTGTTGCACCAGCCCAACACCAGGAGCCTGTGGGAGGCCACCAAGAGAGGTCATGGATTCGTAGAATCCTAGCATTGTTTTGGTTGGAAGAGCCCCTCAGGGTCATTGAGTGCAACCATAACCCAACTCTGGCACTAAACCGTGTCCCTAAGAACCTCATCCAGATGCCTTTTAAACACCTCCAGGGATGGTGAGTCCACCACCTCCCTGGGCAGCCTTTCCCAGTGCCTGAGAACCCTTTCCCTGTAGAATTTTTTTTCTACTAGCCCATCTAAACCTCCCCTGGCGCAACTTGAGTCCATTTCCTCTTGTCCTGTCACTTGCTGCTTGGGAGAAGAGACCAACACCCTCCATGTTACAACCTCCTTTCAGGGCGTTGGAGACAGCAATGAGGTCTCCCCTCAGCCTCCTTTTCTCCAGGCTAAACAGGCCCAGTTCCCTCAGCCGCACCTCATCAGACTTGTGCTCCAGGCCCCTCATCAGCTTTGTTGCCCTTCTCTGAACTCTCTCCAGCACCTCAGTGTCCTTCTTGTAGTGAGGGGCCCAAAACGGAACACAGGGTTCAAGGTGGGGCCTCACCAGCTCCGAGTACAGGGGGACAATCGCTTCCCTAGTCCTGCTGGCCACACTGTTCCGGATACAAGGCAGGATGCTGTTGGTGCCTTTGACCACCGGGGCACACGGCTGGCTCATGTTCAGCCGGCTGTCAATCAACACCCCCAGATCCCTTTCTACCAGGCAGCTTTCCAGCCCCTCTTCCCGGAGCCTGTAGCGCTGCCTGGGGTGATGCGCCAAGCGCAGGACCCAGCACGTGGCCTTGTTAAACCCCATACAACTGGCTTCAGCCCAACGATCCCCCCGGTCCAGATCCCTCTGTATGGCCTTCCTACTCTCCAGCAGATCAACACTCCCAGCCAATTGGGTGTCGTCTGCCAACTTACTAAGGGTGCCCTCAATCCCCTCATCCAGACCATTGATAAAGAGATTCAACAGAACTGGTCCCAACAGTGAGCTCTGGGGAGTGCCACTTGTGACCGGCCGCCAACTGGATTTGGTTCCGTTCACCACAAGTCGTTGGGCCCGGCCATCCAGCCAGTTCTTTATCCATTGCCGAGTACACCCACCACGAGGCCATGAGCTGCCAGCTTCTCCAGGAGAATGCTGTGGGATACAGTGTCAAAGGCCTTACTGAAGGCTTAAGTCCACGAGATCCACAGCTTTTCCCTCATCTACTAGGTGGGTCACCTTGTCAGAGAGTGAGATCAGGTGGGTCAAACAGGACCGGCCTTTCATAAAGCCATGTTGACTGGTCCTGATCACTGGGTGTTCTCGTATGTGCCGTGTGATGTCACTCAGGATGATCTGCTCCGTGACCCTCCGCAGCACCGAGGTTTGACCGACAGGTCTGTAGTTCCCCGGATCCACCTTCCAGCCCTTCCTGGGAGATGGGCGTGAAGTTTGCCAACTTCCAGTCAGCTGGGACCTCCCCAGTCAGCCAGGAGTGCTGATAGGTAATGGGAAATGGCTAAGTGATCCCTTCCGCCAGCTCCCTCAGCACTCTTGGCTGTATCCCATCTGGTCCCATAGACTAGCGGGTGTCCAAGTGGGGCTTCATTCTGCTCACCACGCCTGCCTTCTGGCTCAGGGGGCTGGGTACCTGGAACACAGCTGTTCTGACTATGAAAGACCGAGGCAAAGAAGGCATTTGGTAGCTCAGCCTTTTCCTCATCTTCTGTCACCATGTTTCCCCCCACATTCATCAGGGGATGGAGGTTCTCCTTAGCTCTCCTCTTCTTGCTAATATCTTTCTAGAAACATTTCTTGTTGCCTTTCACAGCGGTGGGCAGGCGCAGCTCTAGTCGGTCTTTGGCCCTCCTAATTTTCTCCATGCATAACCTCACAGGATTCTTGTGTTCCTCGTGAGTAGCCTGCCCCTCCTTCCAAACGTTATACATTCTCTTTTTATCCCGAAGCTCCAGCCGCAGCTCCCTGTTCAGCCACGCCGGCCTTCTTCCCCGCTGGCCTGCCTGCTCCTGCGCCTCTAAGATGACCTTCTTGAAGAGAGACCAGCCTTCCTGGACTCCTTTATCCCTCAGAACTGCCTCCCAAGGGATTCTGCCAACCGGCCTTCAAAACAGGTCGAAGGCTGCCCTTTGGAAGTCCAGAGCAGCACTTCTGCTGACCACCCTTCTAACTTCTCCAAGGACAGAAAACTCTATCATTTCGTGATCACTATACCCGAGGGGATTTCCGGTCGACGCGCTGCCCGCGCGTCCTTCTCCGTTTACAAGCAACAGATCCAACGGGGCTCCTTCCCTGGTAGGCTCACTAACCAGCTGTGTCAGGAAGTTGTCTTCCACGCGCTGCAGGGGCCTCCTGGACTGCTTCCTTTCTGCTGTCTTGTATTTTCAGCAGACACCTGGCAGGTTGAATTCCCCCATAAGCACAAGGGCTAGTGGTCAGGACACTTGTCCTAGCTACCCGCAAAATATTTCATCTGCCTCTTCATCCTGGTTGGGTGGTCTGTAACAGAGCCCCACCAGGATGTTCTGCCTTGTTGCTCCCAGGTCCTTGGGGCCTGGAGGTGGGTGTGGGTTCGGGCGGAGGTGCACCCTCGCTCTCTTGGCTAGTATGAAGGTGAAGGACAAAAGCTTCTCATGGCTAGTCCTCAAGCAGAGGAACTAAGTCATACTCCTGTCAAACCCGAGTACGTGGCACTTCTGCTCAAGTGGGTAGAGTTCCTCAGACTTCTCTGGCTGGGCACATCCACAAGTATCTGCTAGAACGGGCATCGGAGTTTTAGCAAAGTCAGGTCATAGTATGGGAGAGTGAAGGGCTGTCTACGTGTGTGCGCATGGGTAGGGGAGAGGCAGGTGGACAGTCCTTCTGAGCACGCTGGCTTTGGAAGGTATTTAAAAACAATGACCTGTGCGCATTCCAACGTATTTGATCCTCACGCAGCGGTCAAACTCTGAGGCTCGGTATTCAGTCAGGCATTGACCAAAATGGTGTTCTAGAAAGGCGTGACCAGTAGAGATGGCAGGAACCACTCCAGCACTAGGAGAATGTAGCTTTGGATTGCTGTTTTTCAGCTGGCCTGTATCCAGTCAGGCAGCAAGAAGCTTCGTGAAGAAAGCCTAAGGTGCCCGAGAAACTTCCAGGATGGTGCCCTGGCATCCGTCAGGAACCAGAGAGCCCTGAAATTGCGTGGGAGCCCAGCACCCTGATCATGCGGGCATGATGTACTTAGTACCGTTGGCGACATGAGTACACCTCCCAGCAAAAGCATGAGTGGGACCATCTCACTACCTGGTTAGATCTCCAGGCTACGGTGATAGCTACTGGCCCTGAGGTAAGATCGCAAGTTTGGAATCCAGAAATTCCTAGGCTTCAATGCTGTTTCTAGGAGAATTTGACTCCCTTTAAAAAACGGTTATCCAGTTATTGATGTTGCAGCCTTGAAAAGCCACCCAGAATGTAAGGCAGCAGCAAAGCAGGAAGGTGGGCATGGGAATGGAAAGTTTCCAAAAGGGGCCTCCTAGTCAAAGACAGGGACCAGGAGGTGTCACAGGAGTGCAGACGCAGTCAGCCATGTGTCAAGTAAGCTTGGACACAAGCATTTTTATTCTTTTCTTGTAATTTATTGTCCGGTTATGAAGGTGTGGAGGATGGGAGTGGGGAGCCGTCCGGGAGCTCCTGCGACGCTGGTAGCCGCCGTGTCACGCACGGGAGCCTGGATGGCTGGGGAACTGCCAGACGATGCCTGTGGCAGGTGGAGCCAGCGCCATGGATGGATGGTTATTGAGGTGGGTCCACCTCCATGGGCTCCTCGCTGTCCTGTGGTGGCTGAGCAGCCAGTGGCCTCATGCCATAGTCTGGCGGATCCACCTCCATGGGCTCCACGTCGTCCTTTGGTGGGATGTCACACCGGGTCCTCGGCAGATGGACACGCCGCGGCCCCATGCTGTTCCCCTGCCTGCCCACGGCTGCACGCTGCACGACGTCGTTGGCGTGAGCGCGGGCAATGGCTCTCATTGCACGAGGGGGAATGTTCCTCTTCCTCCTCTGCTCCTTTGCCTTCCTCAGGCTCCCGGGAGGTCCCAGTCGCACGGTGCGTCTCTCGCGCGTCCTCCTCCAGGGTGGGCAGCCATCCACCTTGCTGCTCGGGCTGCTGCCTGGCAGGCAGACACGCTTGGGCTGCACGCCGCCGGTCACTGGTGGTCCCACAGTCATGCGCTGCATGCCGGAGATCAAAGATGTAATGTCCCTTGTGGTCGTGGCATGCGGGGTGATGTTGCTCTTCCTCCCCCTCCTCCTCCTCCTCTGCTGCCTCGGCTTCCTCCTCCGGGGATGTGTCTTGCTCCTCCATGGTAGCGGGGAGAGGCTTTGTGGCTTCCCACGCCAAGCTGGGCAGCCACCCGCCTGGCTGCTCCCGCTGCTGCCCGGCAGGCAGACACGTTTGGGCTCCACACCGTTCGCTGGTGGGCCCAGAGTCAAGCACCGCATGCCATCGATGAGAGTAGCGAGATCGACGGCGCTCGCGGCACGAGGTCCGACATTGCTCCCGGTGGGAGGTGCCGTGCTCCCCTGTGGTGTGGGGATGTGGCTCTGTGGCGTCCCACCCTGAGGTGGGCAGCCAGCCGCCTGGTTGCTCAGCGTCCTCTTCCTTCCAAGCATGCTTGGCGTCCGAGGGCCTCGCACTGTGGGCCAGCTGCAGGGGCCCCCGCTTTTATAGGGCCGGAACAAAGGGCAGTGAGGTGGCTGGTGACAGGCACGAGGTCACCATGGTGGCGATTGTGACGTCAGAGGTGGCAGGTGTGGGCGCGGGGGCCTGTGTTATGAAAGATGCCTGAATGTGGGAGAAGGAGGAGGGTGGTTGGGTCTGAGGGCCCCTCTCCTGGGGCTCGCTCCTACCTGTCGTGGTTCTTGCCCAAGAGAAAGGCTGCCCCGTTGGGCACAGGGACTGCCCGCCACCTCGCCTCCTGAGCCCTGGGCTCCAGGGCCTTCTCAACCCGTGCCTGGGATGGTCTTGACGAGACGGTGGCAAGAACGTTCCAGGAGGGTTGGGGTTCCTCAAGGACCCCCCGTTGACCTTACGCCCTGCAAGTGGCACGGCCCCCTGCGCTCAACAGTGGCTGAGAGGCAGCAAAGCATCCAGAGATCCCCCCGGTGGGAACAGGGGGCCCAGTCGCCTGCACACGGTCTCCCAGCGCTCCATAAAGGAATTGCTGACTGCCAAGTGTTGCGTGGACTCTTCTTCCCTGGGGATGCCTTGGCCCTGCCCCCAGGGCATGGCGACATGCCACCTCCTGTGCTCCGAGCCCGGGGGAAAGGGGAGCAGAGGGCCTGGTGTCCTTTGGGCTGTTGCACCAGCCCAACACCAGGAGCCTGTGGGAGGCCACCAAGAGAGGTCATGGATTCGTAGAATCCTAGCATTGTTTTGGTTGGAAGAGCCCCTCAGGGTCATTGAGTGCAACCATAACCCAACTCTGGCACTAAACCGTGTCCCTAAGAACCTCATCCAGATGCCTTTTAAACACCTCCAGGGATGGTGAGTCCACCACCTCCCTGGGCAGCCTTTCCCAGTGCCTGAGAACCCTTTCCCTGTAGAATTTTTTTTCTACTAGCCCATCTAAACCTCCCCTGGCGCAACTTGAGTCCATTTCCTCTTGTCCTGTCACTTGCTGCTTGGGAGAAGAGACCAACACCCTCCATGTTACAACCTCCTTTCAGGGCGTTGGAGACAGCAATGAGGTCTCCCCTCAGCCTCCTTTTCTCCAGGCTAAACAGCCCCAGTTCCCTCAGCCGCACCTCATCAGACTTGTGCTCCAGGCCCCTCATCAGCTTTGTTGCCCTTCTCTGAACTCTCTCCAGCACCTCAGTGTCCTTCTTGTAGTGAGGGGCCCAAAACGGAACACAGGGTTCAAGGTGGGGCCTCACCAGCTCCGAGTACAGGGGGACAATCGCTTCCCTAGTCCTGCTGGCCACACTGTTCCGGATACAAGGCAGGATGCTGTTGGTGCCTTTGACCACCGGGGCACACGGCTGGCTCATGTTCAGCCGGCTGTCAATCAACACCCCCAGATCCCTTTCTACCAGGCAGCTTTCCAGCCCC
This sequence comes from Streptopelia decaocto, assembly GCF_964273445.1. Lineage (NCBI taxonomy): Eukaryota > Metazoa > Chordata > Aves > Columbiformes > Columbidae > Streptopelia > Streptopelia decaocto. The sequence goes on from NW_028114939.1 coordinate 17,064, forward strand.
TCTTCCCGGAGCCTGTAGCGCTGCCTGGGGTGATGCGCCAAGCGCAGGACCCAGCACGTGGCCTTGTTAAACCCCATACAACTGGCTTCAGCCCAACGATCCCCCCGGTCCAGATCCCTCTGTATGGCCTTCCTACTCTCCAGCAGATCAACACTCCCAGCCAATTGGGTGTCGTCTGCCAACTTACTAAGGGTGCCCTCAATCCCCTCATCCAGACCATTGATAAAGAGATTCAACAGAACTGGTCCCAACAGTGAGCTCTGGGGAGTGCCACTTGTGACCGGCCGCCAACTGGATTTGGTTCCGTTCACCACAAGTCGTTGGGCCCGGCCATCCAGCCAGTTCTTTATCCATTGCCGAGTACACCCACCACGAGGCCATGAGCTGCCAGCTTCTCCAGGAGAATGCTGTGGGATACAGTGTCAAAGGCCTTACTGAAGGCTTAAGTCCACGAGATCCACAGCTTTTCCCTCATCTACTAGGTGGGTCACCTTGTCAGAGAGTGAGATCAGGTGGGTCAAACAGGACCGGCCTTTCATAAAGCCATGTTGACTGGTCCTGATCACTGGGTGTTCTCGTATGTGCCGTGTGATGTCACTCAGGATGATCTGCTCCGTGACCCTCCGCAGCACCGAGGTTTGACCGACAGGTCTGTAGTTCCCCGGATCCACCTTCCAGCCCTTCCTGGGAGATGGGCGTGAAGTTTGCCAACTTCCAGTCAGCTGGGACCTCCCCAGTCAGCCAGGAGTGCTGATAGGTAATGGGAAATGGCTAAGTGATCCCTTCCGCCAGCTCCCTCAGCACTCTTGGCTGTATCCCATCTGGTCCCATAGACTAGCGGGTGTCCAAGTGGGGCTTCATTCTGCTCACCACGCCTGCCTTCTGGCTCAGGGGGCTGGGTACCTGGAACACAGCTGTTCTGACTATGAAAGACCGAGGCAAAGAAGGCATTTGGTAGCTCAGCCTTTTCCTCATCTTCTGTCACCATGTTTCCCCCCACATTCATCAGGGGATGGAGGTTCTCCTTAGCTCTCCTCTTCTTGCTAATATCTTTCTAGAAACATTTCTTGTTGCCTTTCACAGCGGTGGGCAGGCGCAGCTCTAGTCGGTCTTTGGCCCTCCTAATTTTCTCCATGCATAACCTCACAGGATTCTTGTGTTCCTCGTGAGTAGCCTGCCCCTCCTTCCAAACGTTATACATTCTCTTTTTATCCCGAAGCTCCAGCCGCAGCTCCCTGTTCAGCCACGCCGGCCTTCTTCCCCGCTGGCCTGCCTGCTCCTGCGCCTCTAAGATGACCTTCTTGAAGAGAGACCAGCCTTCCTGGACTCCTTTATCCCTCAGAACTGCCTCCCAAGGGATTCTGCCAACCGGCCTTCAAAACAGGTCGAAGGCTGCCCTTTGGAAGTCCAGAGCAGCACTTCTGCTGACCACCCTTCTAACTTCTCCAAGGACAGAAAACTCTATCATTTCGTGATCACTATACCCGAGGGGATTTCCGGTCGACGCGCTGCCCGCGCGTCCTTCTCCGTTTACAAGCAACAGATCCAACGGGGCTCCTTCCCTGGTAGGCTCACTAACCAGCTGTGTCAGGAAGTTGTCTTCCACGCGCTGCAGGGGCCTCCTGGACTGCTTCCTTTCTGCTGTCTTGTATTTTCAGCAGACACCTGGCAGGTTGAATTCCCCCATAAGCACAAGGGCTAGTGGTCAGGACACTTGTCCTAGCTACCCGCAAAATATTTCATCTGCCTCTTCATCCTGGTTGGGTGGTCTGTAACAGAGCCCCACCAGGATGTTCTGCCTTGTTGCTCCCAGGTCCTTGGGGCCTGGAGGTGGGTGTGGGTTCGGGCGGAGGTGCACCCTCGCTCTCTTGGCTAGTATGAAGGTGAAGGACAAAAGCTTCTCATGGCTAGTCCTCAAGCAGAGGAACTAAGTCATACTCCTGTCAAACCCGAGTACGTGGCACTTCTGCTCAAGTGGGTAGAGTTCCTCAGACTTCTCTGGCTGGGCACATCCACAAGTATCTGCTAGAACGGGCATCGGAGTTTTAGCAAAGTCAGGTCATAGTATGGGAGAGTGAAGGGCTGTCTACGTGTGTGCGCATGGGTAGGGGAGAGGCAGGTGGACAGTCCTTCTGAGCACGCTGGCTTTGGAAGGTATTTAAAAACAATGACCTGTGCGCATTCCAACGTATTTGATCCTCACGCAGCGGTCAAACTCTGAGGCTCGGTATTCAGTCAGGCATTGACCAAAATGGTGTTCTAGAAAGGCGTGACCAGTAGAGATGGCAGGAACCACTCCAGCACTAGGAGAATGTAGCTTTGGATTGCTGTTTTTCAGCTGGCCTGTATCCAGTCAGGCAGCAAGAAGCTTCGTGAAGAAAGCCTAAGGTGCCCGAGAAACTTCCAGGATGGTGCCCTGGCATCCGTCAGGAACCAGAGAGCCCTGAAATTGCGTGGGAGCCCAGCACCCTGATCATGCGGGCATGATGTACTTAGTACCGTTGGCGACATGAGTACACCTCCCAGCAAAAGCATGAGTGGGACCATCTCACTACCTGGTTAGATCTCCAGGCTACGGTGATAGCTACTGGCCCTGAGGTAAGATCGCAAGTTTGGAATCCAGAAATTCCTAGGCTTCAATGCTGTTTCTAGGAGAATTTGACTCCCTTTAAAAAACGGTTATCCAGTTATTGATGTTGCAGCCTTGAAAAGCCACCCAGAATGTAAGGCAGCAGCAAAGCAGGAAGGTGGGCATGGGAATGGAAAGTTTCCAAAAGGGGCCTCCTAGTCAAAGACAGGGACCAGGAGGTGTCACAGGAGTGCAGACGCAGTCAGCCATGTGTCAAGTAAGCTTGGACACAAGCATTTTTATTCTTTTCTTGTAATTTATTGTCCGGTTATGAAGGTGTGGAGGATGGGAGTGGGGAGCCGTCCGGGAGCTCCTGCGACGCTGGTAGCCGCCGTGTCACGCACGGGAGCCTGGATGGCTGGGGAACTGCCAGACGATGCCTGTGGCAGGTGGAGCCAGCGCCATGGATGGATGGTTATTGAGGTGGGTCCACCTCCATGGGCTCCTCGCTGTCCTGTGGTGGCTGAGCAGCCAGTGGCCTCATGCCATAGTCTGGCGGATCCACCTCCATGGGCTCCACGTCGTCCTTTGGTGGGATGTCACACCGGGTCCTCGGCAGATGGACACGCCGCGGCCCCATGCTGTTCCCCTGCCTGCCCACGGCTGCACGCTGCACGACGTCGTTGGCGTGAGCGCGGGCAATGGCTCTCATTGCACGAGGGGGAATGTTCCTCTTCCTCCTCTGCTCCTTTGCCTTCCTCAGGCTCCCGGGAGGTCCCAGTCGCACGGTGCGTCTCTCGCGCGTCCTCCTCCAGGGTGGGCAGCCATCCACCTTGCTGCTCGGGCTGCTGCCTGGCAGGCAGACACGCTTGGGCTGCACGCCGCCGGTCACTGGTGGTCCCACAGTCATGCGCTGCATGCCGGAGATCAAAGATGTAATGTCCCTTGTGGTCGTGGCATGCGGGGTGATGTTGCTCTTCCTCCCCCTCCTCCTCCTCCTCTGCTGCCTCGGCTTCCTCCTCCGGGGACGTGTCTTGCTCCTCCATGGTAGCGGGGAGCGGCTTTGTGGCTTCCCACGCCAAGCTGGGCAGCCACCCGCCTGGCTGCTCCCGCTGCTGCCCGGCAGGCAGACACGTTTGGGCTCCACACCGTTCGCTGGTGGGCCCAGAGTCAAGCACCGCATGCCATCGATGAGAGTAGCGAGATCGACGGCGCTCGCGGCACGAGGTCCGACATTGCTCCCGGTGGGAGGTGCCGTGCTCCCCTGTGGTGTGGGGATGTGGCTCTGTGGCGTCCCACCCTGAGGTGGGCAGCCAGCCGCCTGGTTGCTCAGCGTCCTCTTCCTTCCAAGCATGCTTGGCGTCCGAGGGCCTCGCACTGTGGGCCAGCTGCAGGGGCCCCCGCTTTTATAGGGCCGGAACAAAGGGCAGTGAGGTGGCTGGTGACAGGCACGAGGTCACCATGGTGGCGATTGTGACGTCAGAGGTGGCAGGTGTGGGCGCGGGGGCCTGTGTTATGAAAGATGCCTGAATGTGGGAGAAGGAGGAGGGTGGTTGGGTCTGAGGGCCCCTCTCCTGGGGCTCGCTCCCGCCTGTCATGGTTCTTGCCCAAGAGAAAGGCTGCCCCGTTGGGCACAGGGACTGCCCGCCACCTCGCCTCCTGAGCCCTGGGCTCCAGGGCCTTCTCAACCCGTGCCTGGGATGGTCTTGACGAGACGGTGGCAAGAACGTTCCAGGAGGGTTGGGGTTCCTCAAGGACCCCCCGTTGACCTTACGCCCTGCAAGTGGCACGGCCCCCTGCGCTCAACAGTGGCTGAGAGGCAGCAAAGCATCCAGAGATCCCCCCGGTGGGAACGGGGGGCCCAGTCGCCTGCACACGGTCTCCAGCGCTCCATAAAGGAATTGCTGACTGCCAAGTGTTGCGTGGACTCTTCTTCCCTGGGGATGCCTTGGCCCTGCCCCCAGGGCATGGCGACATGCCACCTCCTGTGCTCCGAGCCCGGGGGAAAGGGGAGCAGAGGGCCTGGTGTCCTTTGGGCTGTTGCACCAGCCCAACACCAGGAGCCTGTGGGAGGCCACCAAGAGAGGTCATGGATTCGTAGAATCCTAGCATTGTTTTGGTTGGAAGAGCCCCTCAGGGTCATTGAGTGCAACCATAACCCAACTCTGGCACTAAACCGTGTCCCTAAGAACCTCATCCAGATGCCTTTTAAACACCTCCAGGGATGGTGAGTCCACCACCTCCCTGGGCAGCCTTTCCCAGTGCCTGAGAACCCTTTCCCTGTAGAATTTTTTTTCTACTAGCCCATCTAAACCTCCCCTGGCGCAACTTGAGTCCATTTCCTCTTGTCCTGTCACTTGCTGCTTGGGAGAAGAGACCAACACCCTCCATGTTACAACCTCCTTTCAGGGCGTTGGAGACAGCAATGAGGTCTCCCCTCAGCCTCCTTTTCTCCAGGCTAAACAGGCCCAGTTCCCTCAGCCGCACCTCATCAGACTTGTGCTCCAGGCCCCTCATCAGCTTTGTTGCCCTTCTCTGAACTCTCTCCAGCACCTCAGTGTCCTTCTTGTAGTGAGGGGCCCAAAACGGAACACAGGGTTCAAGGTGGGGCCTCACCAGCTCCGAGTACAGGGGGACAATCGCTTCCCTAGTCCTGCTGGCCACACTGTTCCGGATACAAGGCAGGATGCTGTTGGTGCCTTTGACCACCGGGGCACACGGCTGGCTCATGTTCAGCCGGCTGTCAATCAACACCCCCAGATCCCTTTCTACCAGGCAGCTTTCCAGCCCCTCTTCCCGGAGCCTGTAGCGCTGCCTGGGGTGATGCGCCAAGCGCAGGACCCAGCACGTGGCCTTGTTAAACCCCATACAACTGGCTTCAGCCCAACGATCCCCCCGGTCCAGATCCCTCTGTATGGCCTTCCTACTCTCCAGCAGATCAACACTCCCAGCCAATTGGGTGTCGTCTGCCAACTTACTAAGGGTGCCCTCAATCCCCTCATCCAGACCATTGATAAAGAGATTCAACAGAACTGGTCCCAACAGTGAGCTCTGGGGAGTGCCACTTGTGACCGGCCGCCAACTGGATTTGGTTCCGTTCACCACAAGTCGTTGGGCCCGGCCATCCAGCCAGTTCTTTATCCATTGCCGAGTACACCCACCACGAGGCCATGAGCTGCCAGCTTCTCCAGGAGAATGCTGTGGGATACAGTGTCAAAGGCCTTACTGAAGGCTTAAGTCCACGAGATCCACAGCTTTTCCCTCATCTACTAGGTGGGTCACCTTGTCAGAGAGTGAGATCAGGTGGGTCAAACAGGACCGGCCTTTCATAAAGCCATGTTGACTGGTCCTGATCACTGGGTGTTCTCGTATGTGCCGTGTGATGTCACTCAGGATGATCTGCTCCGTGACCCTCCGCAGCACCGAGGTTTGACCGACAGGTCTGTAGTTCCCCGGATCCACCTTCCAGCCCTTCCTGGGAGATGGGCGTGAAGTTTGCCAACTTCCAGTCAGCTGGGACCTCCCCAGTCAGCCAGGAGTGCTGATAGGTAATGGGAAATGGCTAAGTGATCCCTTCCGCCAGCTCCCTCAGCACTCTTGGCTGTATCCCATCTGGTCCCATAGACTAGCGGGTGTCCAAGTGGGGCTTCATTCTGCTCACCACGCCTGCCTTCTGGCTCAGGGGGCTGGGTACCTGGAACACAGCTGTTCTGACTATGAAAGACCGAGGCAAAGAAGGCATTTGGTAGCTCAGCCTTTTCCTCATCTTCTGTCACCATGTTTCCCCCCACATTCATCAGGGGATGGAGGTTCTCCTTAGCTCTCCTCTTCTTGCTAATATCTTTCTAGAAACATTTCTTGTTGCCTTTCACAGCGGTGGGCAGGCGCAGCTCTAGTCGGTCTTTGGCCCTCCTAATTTTCTCCATGCATAACCTCACAGGATTCTTGTGTTCCTCGTGAGTAGCCTGCCCCTCCTTCCAAACGTTATACATTCTCTTTTTATCCCGAAGCTCCAGCCGCAGCTCCCTGTTCAGCCACGCCGGCCTTCTTCCCCGCTGGCCTGCCTGCTCCTGCGCCTCTAAGATGACCTTCTTGAAGAGAGACCAGCCTTCCTGGACTCCTTTATCCCTCAGAACTGCCTCCCAAGGGATTCTGCCAACCGGCCTTCAAAACAGGTCGAAGGCTGCCCTTTGGAAGTCCAGAGCAGCACTTCTGCTGACCACCCTTCTAACTTCTCCAAGGACAGAAAACTCTATCATTTCGTGATCACTATACCCGAGGGGATTTCCGGTCGACGCGCTGCCCGCGCGTCCTTCTCCGTTTACAAGCAACAGATCCAACGGGGCTCCTTCCCTGGTAGGCTCACTAACCAGCTGTGTCAGGAAGTTGTCTTCCACGCGCTGCAGGGGCCTCCTGGACTGCTTCCTTTCTGCTGTCTTGTATTTTCAGCAGACACCTGGCAGGTTGAATTCCCCCATAAGCACAAGGGCTAGTGGTCAGGACACTTGTCCTAGCTACCCGCAAAATATTTCATCTGCCTCTTCATCCTGGTTGGGTGGTCTGTAACAGAGCCCCACCAGGATGTTCTGCCTTGTTGCTCCCAGGTCCTTGGGGCCTGGAGGTGGGTGTGGGTTCGGGCGGAGGTGCACCCTCGCTCTCTTGGCTAGTATGAAGGTGAAGGACAAAAGCTTCTCATGGCTAGTCCTCAAGCAGAGGAACTAAGTCATACTCCTGTCAAACCCGAGTACGTGGCACTTCTGCTCAAGTGGGTAGAGTTCCTCAGACTTCTCTGGCTGGGCACATCCACAAGTATCTGCTAGAACGGGCATCGGAGTTTTAGCAAAGTCAGGTCATAGTATGGGAGAGTGAAGGGCTGTCTACGTGTGTGCGCATGGGTAGGGGAGAGGCAGGTGGACAGTCCTTCTGAGCACGCTGGCTTTGGAAGGTATTTAAAAACAATGACCTGTGCGCATTCCAACGTATTTGATCCTCACGCAGCGGTCAAACTCTGAGGCTCGGTATTCAGTCAGGCATTGACCAAAATGGTGTTCTAGAAAGGCGTGACCAGTAGAGATGGCAGGAACCACTCCAGCACTAGGAGAATGTAGCTTTGGATTGCTGTTTTTCAGCTGGCCTGTATCCAGTCAGGCAGCAAGAAGCTTCGTGAAGAAAGCCTAAGGTGCCCGAGAAACTTCCAGGATGGTGCCCTGGCATCCGTCAGGAACCAGAGAGCCCTGAAATTGCGTGGGAGCCCAGCACCCTGATCATGCGGGCATGATGTACTTAGTACCGTTGGCGACATGAGTACACCTCCCAGCAAAAGCATGAGTGGGACCATCTCACTACCTGGTTAGATCTCCAGGCTACGGTGATAGCTACTGGCCCTGAGGTAAGATCGCAAGTTTGGAATCCAGAAATTCCTAGGCTTCAATGCTGTTTCTAGGAGAATTTGACTCCCTTTAAAAAACGGTTATCCAGTTATTGATGTTGCAGCCTTGAAAAGCCACCCAGAATGTAAGGCAGCAGCAAAGCAGGAAGGTGGGCATGGGAATGGAAAGTTTCCAAAAGGGGCCTCCTAGTCAAAGACAGGGACCAGGAGGTGTCACAGGAGTGCAGACGCAGTCAGCCATGTGTCAAGTAAGCTTGGACACAAGCATTTTTATTCTTTTCTTGTAATTTATTGTCCGGTTATGAAGGTGTGGAGGATGGGAGTGGGGAGCCGTCCGGGAGCTCCTGCGACGCTGGTAGCCGCCGTGTCACGCACGGGAGCCTGGATGGCTGGGGAACTGCCAGACGATGCCTGTGGCAGGTGGAGCCAGCGCCATGGATGGATGGTTATTGAGGTGGGTCCACCTCCATGGGCTCCTCGCTGTCCTGTGGTGGCTGAGCAGCCAGTGGCCTCATGCCATAGTCTGGCGGATCCACCTCCATGGGCTCCACGTCGTCCTTTGGTGGGATGTCACACCGGGTCCTCGGCAGATGGACACGCCGCGGCCCCATGCTGTTCCCCTGCCTGCCCACGGCTGCACGCTGCACGACGTCGTTGGCGTGAGCGCGGGCAATGGCTCTCATTGCACGAGGGGGAATGTTCCTCTTCCTCCTCTGCTCCTTTGCCTTCCTCAGGCTCCCGGGAGGTCCCAGTCGCACGGTGCGTCTCTCGCGCGTCCTCCTCCAGGGTGGGCAGCCATCCACCTTGCTGCTCGGGCTGCTGCCTGGCAGGCAGACACGCTTGGGCTGCACGCCGCCGGTCACTGGTGGTCCCACAGTCATGCGCTGCATGCCGGAGATCAAAGATGTAATGTCCCTTGTGGTCGTGGCATGCGGGGTGATGTTGCTCTTCCTCCCCCTCCTCCTCCTCCTCTGCTGCCTCGGCTTCCTCCTCCGGGGACGTGTCTTGCTCCTCCATGGTAGCGGGGAGAGGCTTTGTGGCTTCCCACGCCAAGCTGGGCAGCCACCCGCCTGGCTGCTCCCGCTGCTGCCCGGCAGGCAGACACGTTTGGGCTCCACACCGTTCGCTGGTGGGCCCAGAGTCAAGCACGCATGCCATCGATGAGAGTAGCGAGATCGACGGCGCTCGCGGCACGAGGTCCGACATTGCTCCCGGTGGGAGGTGCCGTGCTCCCCTGTGGTGTGGGGATGTGGCTCTGTGGCGTCCCACCCTGAGGTGGGCAGCCAGCCGCCTGGTTGCTCAGCGTCCTCTTCCTTCCAAGCATGCTTGGCGTCCGAGGGCCTCGCACTGTGGGCCAGCTGCAGGGGCCCCCGCTTTTATAGGGCCGGAACAAAGGGCAGTGAGGTGGCTGGTGACAGGCACGAGGTCACCATGGTGGCGATTGTGACGTCAGAGGTGGCAGGTGTGGGCGCGGGGGCCTGTGTTTATGAAAGATGCCTGAATGTGGGAGAAGGAGGAGGGTGGTTGGGTCTGAGGGCCCCTCTCCTGGGGCTCGCTCCCGCCTGTCATGGTTCTTGCCCAAGAGAAAGGCTGCCCCGTTGGGCACAGGGACTGCCCGCCACCTCGCCTCCTGAGCCCTGGGCTCCAGGGCCTTCTCAACCCGTGCCTGGGATGGTCTTGACGAGACGGTGGCAAGAACGTTCCAGGAGGGTTGGGGTTCCTCAAGGACCCCCCGTTGACCTTACGCCCTGCAAGTGGCACGGCCCCCTGCGCTCAACAGTGGCTGAGAGGCAGCAAAGCATCCAGAGATCCCCCCGGTGGGAACGGGGGGCCCAGTCGCCTGCACACGGTCTCCCAGCGCTCCATAAAGGAATTGCTGACTGCCAAGTGTTGCGTGGACTCTTCTTCCCTGGGGATGCCTTGGCCCTGCCCCCAGGGCATGGCGACATGCCACCTCCTGTGCTCCGAGCCCGGGGGAAAGGGGAGCAGAGGGCCTGGTGTCCTTTGGGCTGTTGCACCAGCCCAACACCAGGAGCCTGTGGGAGGCCACCAAGAGAGGTCATGGATTCGTAGAATCCTAGCATTGTTTTGGTTGGAAGAGCCCCTCAGGGTCATTGAGTGCAACCATAACCCAACTCTGGCACTAAACCGTGTCCCTAAGAACCTCATCCAGATGCCTTTTAAACACCTCCAGGGATGGTGAGTCCACCACCTCCCTGGGCAGCCTTTCCCAGTGCCTGAGAACCCTTTCCCTGTAGAATTTTTTTTCTACTAGCCCATCTAAACCTCCCCTGGCGCAACTTGAGTCCATTTCCTCTTGTCCTGTCACTTGCTGCTTGGGAGAAGAGACCAACACCCTCCATGTTACAACCTCCTTTCAGGGCGTTGGAGACAGCAATGAGGTCTCCCCTCAGCCTCCTTTTCTCCAGGCTAAACAGCCCCAGTTCCCTCAGCCGCACCTCATCAGACTTGTGCTCCAGGCCCCTCACCAGCTTTGTTGCCCTTCTCTGAACTCTCTCCAGCACCTCAGTGTCCTTCTTGTAGTGAGGGGCCCAAAACGGAACACAGGATTCAAGGTGGGGCCTCACCAGCTCCGAGTACAGGGGGACAATCGCTTCCCTAGTCCTGCTGGCCACACTGTTCCGGATACAAGGCAGGATGCTGTTGGTGCCTTTGACCACCGGGGCACACGGCTGGCTCATGTTCAGCCGGCTGTCAATCAACACCCCCAGATCCCTTTCTACCAGGCAGCTTTCCAGCCCCTCTTCCCGGAGCCTGTAGCGCTGCCTGGGGTGATGCGCCAAGCGCAGGACCCAGCACGTGGCCTTGTTAAACCCCATACAACTGGCTTCAGCCCAACGATCCCCCCGGTCCAGATCCCTCTGTATGGCCTTCCTACTCTCCAGCAGATCAACACTCCCAGCCAATTGGGTGTCGTCTGCCAACTTACTAAGGGTGCCCTCAATCCCCTCATCCAGACCATTGATAAAGAGATTCAACAGAACTGGTCCCAACAGTGAGCTCTGGGGAGTGCCACTTGTGACCGGCCGCCAACTGGATTTGGTTCCGTTCACCACAAGTCGTTGGGCCCGGCCATCCAGCCAGTTCTTTATCCATTGCCGAGTACACCCACCACGAGGCCATGAGCTGCCAGCTTCTCCAGGAGAATGCTGTGGGATACAGTGTCAAAGGCCTTACTGAAGGCTTAAGTCCACGAGATCCACAGCTTTTCCCTCATCTACTAGGTGGGTCACCTTGTCAGAGAGTGAGATCAGGTGGGTCAAACAGGACCGGCCTTTCATAAAGCCATGTTGACTGGTCCTGATCACTGGGTGTTCTCGTATGTGCCGTGTGATGTCACTCAGGATGATCTGCTCCGTGACCCTCCGCAGCACCGAGGTTTGACCGACAGGTCTGTAGTTCCCCGGATCCACCTTCCAGCCCTTCCTGGGAGATGGGCGTGAAGTTTGCCAACTTCCAGTCAGCTGGGACCTCCCCAGTCAGCCAGGAGTGCTGATAGGTAATGGGAAATGGCTAAGTGATCCCTTCCGCCAGCTCCCTCAGCACTCTTGGCTGTATCCCATCTGGTCCCATAGACTAGCGGGTGTCCAAGTGGGGCTTCATTCTGCTCACCACGCCTGCCTTCTGGCTCAGGGGGCTGGGTACCTGGAACACAGCTGTTCTGACTATGAAAGACCGAGGCAAAGAAGGCATTTGGTAGCTCAGCCTTTTCCTCATCTTCTGTCACCATGTTTCCCCCCACATTCATCAGGGGATGGAGGTTCTCCTTAGCTCTCCTCTTCTTGCTAATATCTTTCTAGAAACATTTCTTGTTGCCTTTCACAGCGGTGGGCAGGCGCAGCTCTAGTCGGTCTTTGGCCCTCCTAATTTTCTCCATGCATAACCTCACAGGATTCTTGTGTTCCTCGTGAGTAGCCTGCCCCTCCTTCCAAACGTTATACATTCTCTTTTTATCCCGAAGCTCCAGCCGCAGCTCCCTGTTCAGCCACGCCGGCCTTCTTCCCCGCTGGCCTGCCTGCTCCTGCGCCTCTAAGATGACCTTCTTGAAGAGAGACCAGCCTTCCTGGACTCCTTTATCCCTCAGAACTGCCTCCCAAGGGATTCTGCCAACCGGCCTTCAAAACAGGTCGAAGGCTGCCCTTTGGAAGTCCAGAGCAGCACTTCTGCTGACCACCCTTCTAACTTCTCCAAGGACAGAAAACTCTATCATTTCGTGATCACTATACCCGAGGGGATTTCCGGTCGACGCGCTGCCCGCGCGTCCTTCTCCGTTTACAAGCAACAGATCCAACGGGGCTCCTTCCCTGGTAGGCTCACTAACCAGCTGTGTCAGGAAGTTGTCTTCCACGCGCTGCAGGGGCCTCCTGGACTGCTTCCTTTCTGCTGTCTTGTATTTTCAGCAGACACCTGGCAGGTTGAATTCCCCCATAAGCACAAGGGCTAGTGGTCAGGACACTTGTCCTAGCTACCCGCAAAATATTTCATCTGCCTCTTCATCCTGGTTGGGTGGTCTGTAACAGAGCC
>NW_028114938.1:0-23803 GCF_964273445.1 Streptopelia decaocto
AATTTTTTCAAAGTCCCTTAAAAATTTTCCAATTTTTGTCCCAATTCTTCCCATTCCCATTGAAACTTTTCAAATCCCTCTCAAAATTGTTGAAATTCTCTTGAAGCTTTTAAAATTCTCTCTAGAATTTTCAAAATCCATGGCCACATGTTTACAATTTCACGTCAAAAAATGGCTAAAATTCCAGTTGAAATTTTTTCAAAGTCCCTTAAAAATTTTCCAATTTTTGTCCCAATTCTTCCCATTCCCATTGAAACTTTTCAAATCCCTCTCAAAATTGTTGAAATTCTGTTGAAGCTTTTAAAATTCTCTCTAGAATTTTCAAAATCCATGTCCACATGTTTACAATTTCACATTAAAAAATTGCTAAAATTCCAGTTGAAATTTTTTCAAAGTCCCTTAAAAATTTTCCAATTTTTGTCCCAATTCTTCCCATTCCCATTGAAACTTTTCAAATCCCTCTCCAAATTGTTGAAATTCTGTTGAAGCTTTTAAAATTCTCTCTAGAATTTTCAAAATCCATGTCCACATGTTTACAATTTCACGTCAAAAAATGGCTAAAATTCCAGTTGAAATTTTTTCAAAGTCCCTTAAAAATTTTCCAATTTTTGTCCCAATTCTTCCCATTCCCATTGAAACTTTTCAAATCCCTCTCAAAATTGTTGAAATTCTGTTGAAGCTTTTAAAATTCTCTCTAGAATTTTCCATATCCATGTCCACATGTTTACAATTTCACGTCAAAAAATTGCTAAAATTCCAGTTGAAATTTTTTCAAAGTCCCTTAAAAATTTTCCAATTTTTGTCCCAATTCTTCCCATTCCCATTGAAACTTTTCAAATCCCTCTCAAAAGTGTTGAAATTCTGTTGAAGCTTTTAAAATTCTCTCTAGAATTTTCAAAATCCATGTCCACATGTTTACAATTTCACGTCAAAAAATGGCTAAAATTCCAGTTGAAATTTTTCAAAGTCCCTTAAAAATTTTCCAATTTTTGTCCCAATTCTTCCCATTCCCATTGAAACTTTTCAAATCCCTCTCAAAAGTGTTGAAATTCTCTTGAAGCTTTTAAAATTCTCTCTAGAATTTTCAAAATCCATGTCCACATGTTTACAATTTCACATAAAAAAATTGCTAAAATTCCAGTTGAAATTTTTTCAAAGTCCCTTAAAAATTTTCCAATTTTTGTCCCAATTCTTCCCATTCCCATTGAAACTTTTCAAATCCCTCTCAAAATTGTTGAAATTCTCTTGAAGCTTTTAAAATTCTCTCTAGAATTTTCAAAATCCATGTCCACATGTTTACAATTTCACGTAAAAAAAATGCTAAAATTCCAGTTGAAATTTTTTCAAAGTCCCTTAAAAATTTTCCAATTTTTGTCCCAATTCTTCCCATTCCCATTGAAACTTTTCAAATCCCTCTCAAAATTGTTGAAATTCTCTTGAAGCTTTTAAAATTCTCTCTAGAATTTTCAAAATCCATGTCCACATGTTTACAATTTCACGTCAAAAAATGGCTAAAATTCCAGTTGAAATTTTTTCAAAGTCCCTTAAAAATTTTCCAATTTTTGTCCCAATTCTTCCCATTCCCATTGAAACTTTTCAAATCCCTCTCAAAATCGTTGAAATTCTCTTGAAGCTTTTAAAATTCTCTCTAGAATTTTCAAAATCCATGTCCACATGTTTACAATTTCACGTCAAAAAATTGCTAAAATTCCAGTTGAAATTTTTTCAAAGTCCCTTAAAAATTTTCCAATTTTTGTCCCAATTCTTCCCATTCCCATTGAAACTTTTCAAATCCCTCTCAAAATAGTTGAAATTCTCTTGAAGCTTTTAAAATTCTCTCTAGAATTTTCAAAATCCATGGCCACATGTTTACAATTTCACATTAAAAAATGGCTAAAATTCCAGTTGAAATTTTTTCAAAGTCCCTTAAAAATTTTCCAATTTTTGTCCCAATTCTTCCCATTCCCATTGAATCTTTTCAAATCCCTCTCAAAATTGTTGAAATTCTGTTGAAGCTTTTAAAATTCTCTCTAGAATTTTCAAAATCCATGGCCACATGTTTACAATTTCACGTCAAAAAATGGCTAAAATTCCAGTTGAAATTTTTTCAAAGTCCCTTAAAAATTTTCCAATTTTTGTCCCAATTCTTCCCATTCCCATTGAAACTTTTCAAATCCCTCTCAAAAGTGTTGAAATTCTCTTGAAGCTTTTAAATTCTCTCTAGAATTTTCAAAATCCATGTCCACATGTTTACAATTTCACGTCAAAAAATGGCTAAAATTCCAGTTGAAATTTTTTCAAAGTCCCTTAAAAATTTTCCAATTTTTGTCCCAATTCTTCCCATTCCCATTGAAACTTTTCAAATCCCTCTCAAAATTGTTGAAATTCTCTTGAAGCTTTTAAAATTCTCTCTAGAATTTTCAAAATCCATGTCCACATGTTTACAATTTCACGTCAAAAAATGGCTAAAATTCCAGTTGAAATTTTTTCAAAGTCCCTTAAAAATTTTCCAATTTTTGTCCCAATTCTTCCCATTCCCATTGAAACTTTTCAAATCCCTCTCCAAATTGTTGAAATTCTGTTGAAGCTTTTAAAATTCTCTCTAGAATTTTCAAAATCCATGTCCACATGTTTACAATTTCACGTCAAAAAATGGCTAAAATTCCAGTTGAAATTTTTTCAAAGTCCCTTAAAAATTTTCCAATT
Source organism: Streptopelia decaocto (assembly GCF_964273445.1). Taxonomy (NCBI): domain Eukaryota; kingdom Metazoa; phylum Chordata; class Aves; order Columbiformes; family Columbidae; genus Streptopelia; species Streptopelia decaocto. Next base: position 2,707 of record NW_028114938.1, read on the forward strand.
TTTGTCCCAATTCTTCCCATTCCCATTGAAACTTTTCAAATCCCTCTCAAAATTGTTGAAATTCTGTTGAAGCTTTTAAAATTCTCTCTAGAATTTTCCATATCCATGTCCACATGTTTACAATTTCACGTCAAAAAATTGCTAAAATTCCAGTTGAAATTTTTTCAAAGTCCCTTAAAAATTTTCCAATTTTTGTCCCAATTCTTCCCATTCCCATTGAAACTTTTCAAATCCCTCTCAAAAGTGTTGAAATTCTGTTGAAGCTTTTAAAATTCTCTCTAGAATTTTCAAAATCCATGTCCACATGTTTACAATTTCACGTCAAAAAATGGCTAAAATTCCAGTTGAAATTTTTTCAAAGTCCCTTAAAAATTTTCCAATTTTTGTCCCAATTCTTCCCATTCCCATTGAAACTTTTCAAATCCCTCTCAAAAGTGTTGAAATTCTCTTGAAGCTTTTAAAATTCTCTCTAGAATTTTCAAATCCATGTCCACATGTTTACAATTTCACATAAAAAAATTGCTAAAATTCCAGTTGAAATTTTTTCAAAGTCCCTTAAAAATTTTCCAATTTTTGTCCCAATTCTTCCCATTCCCATTGAAACTTTTCAAATCCCTCTCAAAATTGTTGAAATTCTCTTGAAGCTTTTAAAATTCTCTCTAGAATTTTCAAAATCCATGTCCACATGTTTACAATTTCACGTAAAAAAAATGCTAAAATTCCAGTTGAAATTTTTTCAAAGTCCCTTAAAAATTTTCCAATTTTTGTCCCAATTCTTCCCATTCCCATTGAAACTTTTCAAATCCCTCTCAAAATTGTTGAAATTCTCTTGAAGCTTTTAAAATTCTCTCTAGAATTTTCAAAATCCATGGCCACATGTTTACAATTTCACATTAAAAAATTGCTAAAATTCCAGTTGAAATTTTTCAAAGTCCCTTAAAAATTTTCCAATTTTTGTCCCAATTCTTCCCATTCCCATTGAAACTTTTCAAATCCCTCTCCAAATTGTTGAAATTCTGTTGAAGCTTTTAAATTCTCTCTAGAATTTTCAAAATCCATGTCCACATGTTTACAATTTCACGTCAAAAAATGGCTAAAATTCCAGTTGAAATTTTTTCAAAGTCCCTTAAAAATTTTCCAATTTTTGTCCCAATTCTTCCCATTCCCATTGAAACTTTTCAAATCCCTCTCAAAATTGTTGAAATTCTGTTGAAGCTTTTAAATTCTCTCTAGAATTTTCCATATCCATGTCCACATGTTTACAATTTCACGTCAAAAAATTGCTAAAATTCCAGTTGAAATTTTTTCAAAGTCCCTTAAAAATTTTCCAATTTTTGTCCCAATTCTTCCATTCCCATTGAAACTTTTCAAATCCCTCTCAAAAGTGTTGAAATTCTGTTGAAGCTTTTAAAATTCTCTCTAGAATTTTCAAAATCCATGTCCACATGTTTACAATTTCACGTCAAAAAATGGCTAAAATTCCAGTTGAAATTTTTTCAAAGTCCCTTAAAAATTTTCCAATTTTTGTCCCAATTCTTCCCATTCCCATTGAAACTTTTCAAATCCCTCTCAAAAGTGTTGAAATTCTCTTGAAGCTTTTAAAATTCTCTCTAGAATTTTCAAAATCCATGTCCACATGTTTACAATTTCACATAAAAAAATTGCTAAAATTCCAGTTGAAATTTTTTCAAAGTCCCTTAAAAATTTTCCAATTTTTGTCCCAATTCTTCCCATTCCCATTGAAACTTTTCAAATCCCTCTCAAAATTGTTGAAATTCTCTTGAAGCTTTTAAAATTCTCTCTAGAATTTTCAAAATCCATGTCCACATGTTTACAATTTCACGTAAAAAAAATGCTAAAATTCCAGTTGAAATTTTTTCAAAGTCCCTTAAAAATTTTCCAATTTTTGTCCCAATTCTTCCCATTCCCATTGAAACTTTTCAAATCCCTCTCAAAATTGTTGAAATTCTCTTGAAGCTTTTAAAATTCTCTCTAGAATTTTCAAAATCCATGTCCACATGTTTACAATTTCACGTCAAAAAATGGCTAAAATTCCAGTTGAAATTTTTTCAAAGTCCCTTAAAAATTTTCCAATTTTTGTCCCAATTCTTCCCATTCCCATTGAAACTTTTCAAATCCCTCTCAAAATCGTTGAAATTCTCTTGAAGCTTTTAAAATTCTCTCTAGAATTTTCAAAATCCATGTCCACATGTTTACAATTTCACGTCAAAAAATTGCTAAAATTCCAGTTGAAATTTTTTCAAAGTCCCTTAAAAATTTTCCAATTTTTGTCCCAATTCTTCCCATTCCCATTGAAACTTTTCAAATCCCTCTCAAAATAGTTGAAATTCTCTTGAAGCTTTTAAAATTCTCTCTAGAATTTTCAAAATCCATGGCCACATGTTTACAATTTCACATTAAAAAATGGCTAAAATTCCAGTTGAAATTTTTTCAAAGTCCCTTAAAAATTTTCCAATTTTTGTCCCAATTCTTCCCATTCCCATTGAATCTTTTCAAATCCCTCTCAAAATTGTTGAAATTCTGTTGAAGCTTTTAAAATTCTCTCTAGAATTTTCAAAATCCATGGCCACATGTTTACAATTTCACGTCAAAAAATGGCTAAAATTCCAGTTGAAATTTTTTCAAAGTCCCTTAAAAATTTTCCAATTTTTGTCCCAATTCTTCCCATTCCCATTGAAACTTTTCAAATCCCTCTCAAAAGTGTTGAAATTCTCTTGAAGCTTTTAAAATTCTCTCTAGAATTTTCAAAATCCATGTCCACATGTTTACAATTTCACGTCAAAAAATGGCTAAAATTCCAGTTGAAATTTTTTCAAAGTCCCTTAAAAATTTTCCCATTTTTGTCCCAATTCTTCCCATTCCCATTGAAACTTTTCAAATCCCTCTCAAAATTGTTGAAATTCTGTTGAAGCTTTTAAAATTCTCTCTAGAATTTTCAAAATCCATGTCCACATGTTTACAATTTCACGTCAAAAAATGGCTAAAATTCCAGTTGAAATTTTTTCAAAGTCCCTTAAAAATTTTCCAATTTTTGTCCCAATTCTTCCCATTCCCATTGAAACTTTTCGAATCCCTCTCAAAAGTGTTGAAATTCTGTTGAAGCTTTTAAAATTCTCTCTAGAATTTTCAAAATCCATGTCCACATGTTTACAATTTCACATAAAAAAATTGCTAAAATTCCAGTTGAAATTTTTTCAAAGTCCCTTAAAAATTTTCCAATTTTTGTCCCAATTCTTCCCATTCCCATTGAAACTTTTCAAATCCCTCTCAAAAGTGTTGAAATTCTGTTGAAGCTTTTAAAATTCTCTCTAGAATTTTCCATATCCATGTCCACATGTTCACAATTTCACATAAAAAAATTGCTAAAATTCCAGTTGAAATTTTTTCAAAGTCCCTTAAAAATTTTCCAATTTTTGTCCCAATTCTTCCCATTCCCATTGAAACTTTTCAAATCCCTCTCAAAAGTGTTGAAATTCTGTTGAAGCTTTTAAAATTCTCTCTAGAATTTTCAAAATCCATGTCCACATGTTCACAATTTCACGTCAAAAAATGGCTAAAATTCCAGTTGAAATTTTTTCAAAGTCCCTTAAAAATTTTCCAATTTTTGTCCCAATTCTTCCCATTCCCATTGAAACTTTTCAAATCCCTCTCAAAATTGTTGAAATTCTCTTGAAGCTTTTAAAATTCTCTCTAGAATTTTCAAAATCCATGGCCACATGTTTACAATTTCACGTCAAGAAATGGCTAAAATTCCAGTTGAAATTTTTTCAAAGTCCCTTAAAAATTTTCCAATTTTTGTCCCAATTCTTCCCATTCCCATTGAAACTTTTCAAATCCCTCTCAAAAGTGTTGAAATTCTCTTGAAGCTTTTAAAATTCTCTCTAGAATTTTCAAAATCCATGGCCACATGTTTACAATTTCACATAAAAAAATGGCTAAAATTCCAGTTGAAATTTTTTCAAAGTCCCTTAAAAATTTTCCAATTTTTGTCCCAATTCTTCCCATTCCCATTGAAACTTTTCAAATCCCTCTCAAAAGTGTTGAAATTCTGTTGAAGCTTTTAAAATTCTCTCTAGAATTTTCAAAATCCATGTCCACATGTTTACAATTTCACATCAAAAAATTGCTAAAATTCCATTTGAAATTTTTTCAAAGTCCCTTAAAAATTTTCCAATTTTTGTCCCAATTCTTCCCATTCCCATTGAAGCTTTTCAAATCCCTCTCAAAATTGTTGAAATTCTGTTGAAGCTTTTAAAATTCTCTCTAGAATTTTCAAAATCCATGTCCACATGTTTACAATTTCACGTCAAAAAATGGCTAAAATTCCAGTTGAATTTTTTTCAAAGTCCCTGAAAAATTTTCCAATTTTTGTCCCAATTCTTCCCATTCCCATTGAAACTTTTCAAATCCCTCTCAAAATTGTTGAAATTCTCTTGAAGCTTTTAAAATTCTCTCTAGAATTTTCAAAATCCATGGCCACATGTTTACAATTTCACATTAAAAAATTGCTAAAATTCCAGTTGAAATTTTTTCAAAGTCCCTTAAAAATTTTCCAATTTTTGTCCCAATTCTTCCCATTCCCATTGAAACTTTTCAAATCCCTCTCCAAATTGTTGAAATTCTGTTGAAGCTTTTAAAATTCTCTCTAGAATTTTCAAAATCCATGTCCACATGTTTACAATTTCACGTCAAAAAATGGCTAAAATTCCAGTTGAAATTTTTTCAAAGTCCCTTAAAAATTTTCCAATTTTTGTCCCAATTCTTCCCATTCCCATTGAAGCTTTTCAAATCCCTCTCAAAATTGTTGAAATTCTGTTGAAGCTTTTAAAATTCTCTCTAGAATTTTCAAAATCCATGTCCACATGTTTACAATTTCACGTCAAAAAATTGCTAAAATTCCAGTTGAAATTTTTTCAAAGTCCCTTAAAAATTTTCCAATTTTTGTCCCAATTCTTCCCATTCCCATTGAAACTTTTCAAATCCCTCTCAAAAGTGTTGAAATTCTGTTGAAGCTTTTAAAATTCTCTCTAGAATTTTCAAAATCCATGTCCACATGTTTACAATTTCACGTCAAAAAATGGCTAAAATTCCAGTTGAAATTTTTTCAAAGTCCCTTAAAAATTTTCCAATTTTTGTCCCAATTCTTCCCATTTCCCATTGAAACTTTTCAAATCCCTCTCAAAAGTGTTGAAATTCTCTTGAAGCTTTTAAAATTCTCTCTAGAATTTTCAAAATCCATGTCCACATGTTTACAATTTCACATAAAAAAATTGCTAAAATTCCAGTTGAAATTTTTTCAAAGTCCCTTAAAAATTTTCCAATTTTTGTCCCAATTCTTCCCATTCCCATTGAAACTTTTCAAATCCCTCTCAAAATTGTTGAAATTCTCTTGAAGCTTTTAAAATTCTCTCTAGAATTTTCAAAATCCATGTCCACATGTTTACAATTTCACGTAAAAAAAATGCTAAAATTCCAGTTGAAATTTTTTCAAAGTCCCTGAAAAATTTTCCAATTTTTGTCCCAATTCTTCCCATTCCCATTGAAACTTTTCAAATCCCTCTCAAAAGTGTTGAAATTCTCTTGAAGCTTTTAAAATTCTCTCTAGAATTTTCAAAATCCATGTCCACATGTTTACAATTTCACATAAAAAAATTGCTAAAATTCCAGTTGAAATTTTTTCAAAGTCCCTTAAAAATTTTCCAATTTTTGTCCCAATTCTTCCCATTCCCATTGAAACTTTTCAAATCCCTCTCAAATTGTTGAAATTCTCTTGAAGCTTTTAAAATTCTCTCTAGAATTTTCAAAATCCATGTCCACATGTTTACAATTTCACGTCAAAAAATGGCTAAAATTCCAGTTGAAATTTTTTCAAAGTCCCTTAAAAATTTTCCAATTTTTGTCCCAATTCTTCCCATTCCCATTGAAACTTTTCAAATCCCTCTCAAAATTGTTGAAATTCTCTTGAAGCTTTTAAAATTCTCTCTAGAATTTTCAAAATCCATGGCCACATGTTTACAATTTCACGTCAAAAAATGGCTAAAATTCCAGTTGAAATTTTTTCAAAGTCCCTTAAAAATTTTCCAATTTTTGTCCCAATTCTTCCCATTCCCATTGAAACTTTTCAAATCCCTCTCAAAATTGTTGAAATTCTGTTGAAGCTTTTAAAATTCTCTCTAGAATTTTCAAAATCCATGTCCACATGTTTACAATTTCACATTAAAAAATTGCTAAAATTCCAGTTGAAATTTTTTCAAAGTCCCTTAAAAATTTTCCAATTTTTGTCCCAATTCTTCCCATTCCCATTGAAACTTTTCAAATCCCTCTCCAAATTGTTGAAATTCTGTTGAAGCTTTTAAAATTCTCTCTAGAATTTTCAAAATCCATGTCCACATGTTTACAATTTCACGTCAAAAAATGGCTAAAATTCCAGTTGAAATTTTTTCAAAGTCCCTTAAAAATTTTCCAATTTTTGTCCCAATTCTTCCCATTCCCATTGAAACTTTTCAAATCCCTCTCAAAATTGTTGAAATTCTGTTGAAGCTTTTAAAATTCTCTCTAGAATTTTCCATATCCATGTCCACATGTTTACAATTTCACGTCAAAAAATTGCTAAAATTCCAGTTGAAATTTTTTCAAAGTCCCTTAAAAATTTTCCAATTTTTGTCCCAATTCTTCCCATTCCCATTGAAACTTTTCAAATCCCTCTCAAAATTGTTGAAATTCTCTTGAAGCTTTTAAAATTCTCTCTAGAATTTTCAAAATCCATGTCCACATGTTTACAATTTCACGTCAAAAAATGGCTAAAATTCCAGTTGAAATTTTTTCAAAGTCCCTTAAAAATTTTCCAATTTTTGTCCCAATTCTTCCCATTCCCATTGAAACTTTTCAAATCCCTCTCAAAATCGTTGAAATTCTCTTGAAGCTTTTAAAATTCTCTCTAGAATTTTCAAAATCCATGTCCACATGTTTACAATTTCACGTCAAAAAATTGCTAAAATTCCAGTTGAAATTTTTTCAAAGTCCCTTAAAAATTTTCCAATTTTTGTCCCAATTCTTCCCATTCCCATTGAAACTTTTCAAATCCCTCTCAAAATAGTTGAAATTCTCTTGAAGCTTTTAAAATTCTCTCTAGAATTTTCAAAATCCATGGCCACATGTTTACAATTTCACATTAAAAAATGGCTAAAATTCCAGTTGAAATTTTTTCAAAGTCCCTTAAAAATTTTCCAATTTTTGTCCCAATTCTTCCCATTCCCATTGAATCTTTTCAAATCCCTCTCAAAATTGTTGAAATTCTGTTGAAGCTTTTAAAATTCTCTCTAGAATTTTCAAAATCCATGGCCACATGTTTACAATTTCACGTCAAAAAATGGCTAAAATTCCAGTTGAAATTTTTTCAAAGTCCCTTAAAAATTTTCCAATTTTTGTCCCAATTCTTCCCATTCCCATTGAAACTTTTCAAATCCCTCTCAAAAGTGTTGAAATTCTCTTGAAGCTTTTAAAATTCTCTCTAGAATTTTCAAAATCCATGTCCACATGTTTACAATTTCACGTCAAAAAATGGCTAAAATTCCAGTTGAAATTTTTTCAAAGTCCCTTAAAAATTTTCCAATTTTTGTCCCAATTCTTCCCATTCCCATTGAAACTTTTCAAATCCCTCTCAAAATTGTTGAAATTCTCTTGAAGCTTTTAAAATTCTCTCTAGAATTTTCAAAATCCATGGCCACATGTTTACAATTTCACATTAAAAAATTGCTAAAATTCCAGTTGAAATTTTTTCAAAGTCCCTTAAAAATTTTCCAATTTTTGTCCCAATTCTTCCCATTCCCATTGAAACTTTTCAAATCCCTCTCCAAATTGTTGAAATTCTGTTGAAGCTTTTAAAATTCTCTCTAGAATTTTCAAAATCCATGTCCACATGTTTACAATTTCACGTCAAAAAATGGCTAAAATTCCAGTTGAAATTTTTTCAAAGTCCCTTAAAAATTTTCCAATTTTTGTCCCAATTCTTCCCATTCCCATTGAAACTTTTCAAATCCCTCTCAAAATTGTTGAAATTCTGTTGAAGCTTTTAAAATTCTCTCTAGAATTTTCCATATCCATGTCCACATGTTTACAATTTCACGTCAAAAAATTGCTAAAATTCCAGTTGAAATTTTTTCAAAGTCCCTTAAAAATTTTCCAATTTTTGTCCCAATTCTTCCCATTCCCATTGAAACTTTTCAAATCCCTCTCAAAAGTGTTGAAATTCTGTTGAAGCTTTTAAAATTCTCTCTAGAATTTTCAAAATCCATGTCCACATGTTTACAATTTCACGTCAAAAAATGGCTAAAATTCCAGTTGAAATTTTTTCAAAGTCCCTTAAAAATTTTCCAATTTTTGTCCCAATTCTTCCCATTCCCATTGAAACTTTTCAAATCCCTCTCAAAAGTGTTGAAATTCTCTTGAAGCTTTTAAAATTCTCTCTAGAATTTTCAAAATCCATGTCCACATGTTTACAATTTCACATAAAAAATTGCTAAAATTCCAGTTGAAATTTTTTCAAAGTCCCTTAAAAATTTTCCAATTTTTGTCCCAATTCTTCCCATTCCCATTGAAACTTTTCAAATCCCTCTCAAAATTGTTGAAATTCTCTTGAAGCTTTTAAAATTCTCTCTAGAATTTTCAAAATCCATGTCCACATGTTTACAATTTCACGTAAAAAAAATGCTAAAATTCCAGTTGAAATTTTTTCAAAGTCCCTTAAAAATTTTCCAATTTTTGTCCCAATTCTTCCCATTCCCATTGAAACTTTTCAAATCCCTCTCAAAATTGTTGAAATTCTCTTGAAGCTTTTAAAATTCTCTCTAGAATTTTCAAAATCCATGTCCACATGTTTACAATTTCACGTCAAAAAATGGCTAAAATTCCAGTTGAAATTTTTTCAAAGTCCCTTAAAAATTTTCCAATTTTTGTCCCAATTCTTCCCATTCCCATTGAAACTTTTCAAATCCCTCTCAAAATCGTTGAAATTCTCTTGAAGCTTTTAAAATTCTCTCTAGAATTTTCAAAATCCATGTCCACATGTTTACAATTTCACGTCAAAAAATTGCTAAAATTCCAGTTGAAATTTTTTCAAAGTCCCTTAAAAATTTTCCAATTTTTGTCCCAATTCTTCCCATTCCCATTGAAACTTTTCAAATCCCTCTCAAAATAGTTGAAATTCTCTTGAAGCTTTTAAAATTCTCTCTAGAATTTTCAAAATCCATGGCCACATGTTTACAATTTCACATTAAAAAATGGCTAAAATTCCAGTTGAAATTTTTTCAAAGTCCCTTAAAAATTTTCCAATTTTTGTCCCAATTCTTCCCATTCCCATTGAATCTTTTCAAATCCCTCTCAAAATTGTTGAAATTCTGTTGAAGCTTTTAAAATTCTCTCTAGAATTTTCAAAATCCATGTCCACATGTTTACAATTTCACGTCAAAAAATGGCTAAAATTCCAGTTGAAATTTTTTCAAAGTCCCTTAAAAATTTTCCCATTTTTGTCCCAATTCTTCCCATTCCCATTGAAACTTTTCAAATCCCTCTCAAAATTGTTGAAATTCTGTTGAAGCTTTTAAAATTCTCTCTAGAATTTTCAAAATCCATGTCCACATGTTTACAATTTCACGTCAAAAAATGGCTAAAATTCCAGTTGAAATTTTTTCAAAGTCCCTTAAAAATTTTCCAATTTTTGTCCCAATTCTTCCCATTCCCATTGAAACTTTTCGAATCCCTCTCAAAAGTGTTGAAATTCTGTTGAAGCTTTTAAAATTCTCTCTAGAATTTTCAAAATCCATGTCCACATGTTTACAATTTCACATAAAAAAATTGCTAAAATTCCAGTTGAAATTTTTTCAAAGTCCCTTAAAAATTTTCCAATTTTTGTCCCAATTCTTCCCATTCCCATTGAAACTTTTCAAATCCCTCTCAAAAGTGTTGAAATTCTGTTGAAGCTTTTAAAATTCTCTCTAGAATTTTCCATATCCATGTCCACATGTTCACAATTTCACATAAAAAAATTGCTAAAATTCCAGTTGAAATTTTTTCAAAGTCCCTTAAAAATTTTCCAATTTTTGTCCCAATTCTTCCCATTCCCATTGAAACTTTTCAAATCCCTCTCAAAAGTGTTGAAATTCTGTTGAAGCTTTTAAAATTCTCTCTAGAATTTTCAAAATCCATGTCCACATGTTCACAATTTCACGTCAAAAAATGGCTAAAATTCCAGTTGAAATTTTTTCAAAGTCCCTTAAAAATTTTCCAATTTTTGTCCCAATTCTTCCCATTCCCATTGAAACTTTTCAAATCCCTCTCAAAATTGTTGAAATTCTCTTGAAGCTTTTAAAATTCTCTCTAGAATTTTCAAAATCCATGGCCACATGTTTACAATTTCACGTCAAGAAATGGCTAAAATTCCAGTTGAAATTTTTTCAAAGTCCCTTAAAAATTTTCCAATTTTTGTCCCAATTCTTCCCATTCCCATTGAAACTTTTCAAATCCCTCTCAAAATTGTTGAAATTCTCTTGAAGCTTTTAAAATTCTCTCTAGAATTTTCAAAATCCACTTCCACATGTTTACAATTTCACATAAAAAAATGGCTAAAATTCCAGTTGAAATTTTTTCAAAGTCCCTTAAAAATTTTCCAATTTTTGTCCCAATTCTTTCCATTCCCATTGAAACTTTTCAAATCCCTCTCAAAATTGTTGAAATTCTGTTGAAGCTTTTAAAATTCTCTCTAGAATTTTCAAAATCCATGTCCACATGTTTACAATTTCACGTCAAAAAATGGCTAAAATTCCAGTTGAAATTTTTTCAAAGTCCCTTAAAAATTTTCCAATTTTTGTCCCAATTCTTCCCATTCCCATTGAAACTTTTCAAATCCCTCTCAAAAGTGTTGAAATTCTGTTGAAGCTTTTAAAATTCTCTCTAGAATTTTCAAAATCCATGTCCACATGTTTACAATTTCACATAAAAAAATGGCTAAAATTCCAGTTGAAATTTTTTCAAAGTCCCTTAAAAATTTTCCAATTTTTGTCCCAATTCTTCCCATTCCCATTGAAACTTTTCAAATCCCTCTCAAAATTGTTGAAATTCTGTTGAAGCTTTTAAAATTCTCTCTAGAATTTTCCATATCCATGTCCACATGTTTACAATTTCACGTCAAAAAATTGCTAAAATTCCAGTTGAAATTTTTTCAAAGTCCCTTAAAAATTTTCCAATTTTTGTCCCAATTCTTCCCATTCCCATTGAAACTTTTCAAATCCCTCTCAAAATTGTTGAAATTCTGTTAAAGCTTTTAAAATTCTCTCTAGAATTTTCAAAATCCATGTCCACATGTTTACAATTTCATGTCAAAAATGGCTAAAATTCCAGTTTAAATTTTTTCAAAGTCCCTTAAAAATTTTCCAATTTTTGTCCCAATTCTTCCCATTCCCATTGAAACTTTTCAAATCCCGCTCAAAATTGTTGAAATTCTGTTGAAGCTTTTAAAATTCTCTCTAGAATTTTCAAAATCCATGTCCACATGTTTACAATTTCATGTCAAAAAATGGCTAAAATTCCAGTTGAAATTTTTTCAAAGTCCCTTAAAAGTTTTCCAATTTTTGTCCCAATTCTTCCCATTCCCATTGAAACTTTTCAAATCCCTCTCAAAATTGTTGACATTCTCTTGAAGCTTTTAAAATTCTCTCTAGAATTTTCAAAATCCATGCCCACATGTTTACAATTTCACGTAAAAAAAAATGCTAAAATTCCAGTTGAAATTTTTTCAAAGTCCCTTAAAAATTTTCCAATTTTTGTCCCAATTCTTCCCATTCCCATTGAAACTTTTCAAATCCCTCTCAAAAGTGTTGAAATTCTCTTGAAGCTTTTAAAATTCTCTCTAGAATTTTCAAAATCCATGTCCACATGTTTACAATTTCACGTAAAAAAAATGCTAAAATTCCAGTTGAAATTTTTTCAAAGTCCCTTAAAAATTTTCCAATTTTTGTCCCAATTCTTCCCATTCCCATTGAAACTTTTCAAATCCCTCTCAAAAGTGTTGAAATTCTGTTGAAGCTTTTAAAATTCTCTCTAGAATTTTCCATATCCATGTCCACATGTTTACAATTTCACGTCAAAAAATTGCTAAAATTCCAGTTGAAATTTTTTCAAAGTCCCTTAAAAATTTTCCAATTTTTGTCCCAATTCTTCCCATTCCCATTGAAACTTTTCAAATCCCTCTCAAAATTGTTGAAATTCTGTTGAAGCTTTTAAAATTCTCTCTAGAATTTTCAAAATCCATGGCCACATGTTTACAATTTCATGTCAAAAAATGGCTAAAATTCCAGTTTAAATTTTTTCAAAGTCCCTTAAAAATTTTCCAATTTTTGTCCCAATTCTTCCCATTCCCATTGAAACTTTTCAAATCCCGCTCAAAATTGTTGAAATTCTCTTGAAGCTTTTAAATTCTCTCTAGAATTTTCAAAATCCATGTCCACATGTTTACAATTTCATGTCAAAAAATGGCTAAAATTCCAGTTGAAATTTTTTCAAAGTCCCTTCAAAATTTTCCAATTTTTGTCCCAATTCTTCCCATTCCCATTGAAACTTTTCAAATCCCTCTCAAAATTGTTGACATTCTCTTGAAGCTTTAAAAATTCTCTCTAGAATTTTCAAAATCCATGTCCACATGTTCACAATTTCACGTCAAAAAATGGCTAAAATTCCAGTTGAAATTTTTTCAAAGTCCCTTAAAAATTTTCCAATTTTTGTCCCAATTCTTCCCATTCCCATTGAAACTTTTCAAATCCCTCTCAAAAGTGTTGAAATTCTGTTGAAGCTTTTAAAATTCTCTCTAGAATTTTCAAAATCCATGGCCACATGTTTACAATTTCACGTCAAAAAATGGCTAAAATTCCAGTTGAAATTTTTTCAAAGTCCCTTAAAAATTTTCCAATTTTTGTCCCAATTCTTCCCATTCCCATTGAAACTTTTCAAATCCCTCTCAAAATTGTTGAAATTCTCTTGAAGCTTTTAAAATTCTCTCTAGAATTTTCAAAATCCATGTTCACATGTTTACAATTTCACATAAAAAAATGGCTAAAATTCCAGTTGAAATTTTTTCAAAGTCCCTTAAAAATTTTCCAATTTTTGTCCCAATTCCTCCTTTCCCATTGAAACTTTTCAAATCCCTCTCAAAATTGTTGAAATTCTCTTGAAGCTTTTAAAATTCTCTCTAGAATTTTCAAAATCCATGCCCACATGTTTACAATTTCACGTAAAAAAAAATGCTAAAATTCCAGTTGAAATTTTTTCAAAGTCCCTTAAAAATTTTCCAATTTTTGTCCCAATTCTTCCCATTCCCATTGAAACTTTTCAAATCCCTCTCAAAATTGTTGAAATTCTCTTGAAGCTTTTAAAATTCTCTCTAGAATTTTCAAAATCCATGTCCACATGTTTACAATTTCACGTAAAAAAATGCTAAAATTCCAGTTGAAATTTTTTCAAAGTCCCTGAAAAATTTTCCAATTTTTGTCCCAATTCTTCCCATTCCCATTGAAACTTTTCAAATCCCTCTCAAAATTGTTGAAATTCTCTTGAAGCTTTTAAAATTCTCTCTAGAATTTTCAAAATCCATGTCCACATGTTTACAATTTCACTTAAAAAAATGGCTAAAATTCCATTTGAAATTTTTTCAAAGTCCCTTAAAAATTTTCCAATTTTTGTCCCAATTCTTCCCATTCCCATTGAAACTTTTCAAATCCCTCTCAAAATTGTTGAAATTCTCTTGAAGCTTTTAAAATTCTCTCTAGAATTTTCAAAATCCATGTCCACATGTTTACAATTTCACGTAAAAAATGGCTAAAATTCCAGTTGAAATTTTTTCAAAGTCCCTTAAAAATTTTCCAATTTTTGTCCCAATTCTTCCCATTCCCATTGAAACTTTTCAAATCCCTCTCAAAATTGTTGAAATTCTCTTGAAGCTTTTAAAATTCTCTCTAGAATTTTCAAAATCCATGTCCACATGTTTACAATTTCACGTAAAAAAATTGCTAAAATTCCAGTTGAAATTTTTTCAAAGTCCCTTAAAAATTTTCCAATTTTTGTCCCAATTCTTCCCATTCCCATTGAAACTTTTCAAATCCCTCTCAAAATTGTTGAAATTCTCTTGAAGCTTTTAAAATTCTCTCTAGAATTTTCAAAATCCATGGCCACATGTTTACAATTTCACGTCAAGAAATGGCTAAAATTCCAGTTGAAATTTTTTCAAAGTCCCTTAAAAATTTTCCAATTTTTGTCCCAATTCTTCCCATTCCCATTGAAACTTTTCAAATCCCTCTCAAAATTGTTGAAATTCTGTTGAAGCTTTTAAAATTCTCTCTAGAATTTTCAAAATCCATGTCCACATGTTCACAATTTCACGTCAAAAAATGGCTAAAATTCCAGTTGAAATTTTTTCAAAGTCCCTTAAAAATTTTCCAATTTTTGTCCCAATTCTTCCCATTCCCATTGAAACTTTTCAAATCCCTCTCAAAATTGTTGAAATTCTCTTGAAGCTTTTAAAATTCTCTCTAGAATTTTCAAAATCCATGGCCACATGTTTACAATTTCACGTCAAAAAATGGCTAAAATTCCATTTGAAATTTTTTCAAAGTCCCTTAAAAATTTTCCAATTTTTGTCCCAATTCTTCTTCCCATTCCCATTGAAACTTTTCAAATCCCTCTCAAAATTGTTGAAATTCTCTTGAAGCTTTTAAAATTCTCTCTAGAATTTTCAAAATCCATGGCCACATGTTTACAATTTCACGTCAAAAAATGGCTAAAATTCCAGTTGAAATTTTTTCAAAGTCCCTTAAAAATTTTCCAATTTTTGTCCCAATTCTTCCCATTCCCATTGAAACTTTTCAAATCCCTCTCAAAATTGTTGAAATTCAGTTGAAGCTTTTAAAATTCTCTCTAGAATTTTCAAAATCCATGTCCACATGTTTACAATTTCACATCAAAAAATTGCTAAAATTCCATTTGAAATTTTTTCAAAGTCCCTTAAAAATTTTCCAATTTTTGTCCCAATTCTTCCCATTCCCATTGAAACTTTTCGAATCCCTCTCAAAAGTGTTGAAATTCTGTTGAAGCTTTTAAAATTCTCTCTAGAATTTTCAAAATCCATGTCCACATGTTTACAATTTCACATAAAAAAATTGCTAAAATTCCAGTTGAAATTTTTTCAAAGTCCCTTAAAAATTTTCCAATTTTTGTCCCAATTCTTCCCATTCCCATTGAAACTTTTCAAATCCCTCTCAAAAGTGTTGAAATTCTGTTGAAGCTTTTAAAATTCTCTCTAGAATTTTCAAAATCTATGTCCACATGTTTACAATTTCACGTCAAAAAATTGCTAAAATTCCAGTTGAAATTTTTTCAAAGTCCCTTAAAAATTTTCCAATTTTTGTCCCAATTCTTCCCATTCCCATTGAAACTTTTCAAATCCCTCTCAAAATTGTTGAAATTCTGTTAAAGCTTTTAAAATTCTCTCTAGAATTTTCAAAATCCATGGCCACATGTTTACAATTTCATGTCAAAAAATGGCTAAAATTCCAGTTTAAATTTTTTCAAAGTCCCTTAAAAATTTTCCAATTTTTGTCCCAATTCTTCCCATTCCCATTGAAACTTTTCAAATCCCGCTCAAAATTGTTGAAATTCTCTTGAAGCTTTTAAAATTCTCTCTAGAATTTTCAAAATCCATGTCCACATGTTTACAATTTCATGTCAAAAAATGGCTAAAATTCCAGTTGAAATTTTTTCAAAGTCCCTTAAAAGTTTTCCAATTTTTGTCCCAATTCTTCCCATTCCCATTGAAACTTTTCAAATCCCTCTCAAAATTGTTGACATTCTCTTGAAGCTTTTAAAATTCTCTCTAGAATTTTCAAAATCCATGTCCACATGTTCACAATTTCACGTCAAAAAATGGCTAAAATTCCAGTTGAAATTTTTTCAAAGTCCCTTAAAAATTTTCCAATTTTTGTCCCAATTCTTCCCATTCCCATTGAAACTTTTCAAATCCCTCTCAAAAGTGTTGAAATTCTGTTGAAGCTTTTAAAATTCTCTCTAGAATTTTCAAAATCCATGGCCACATGTTTACAATTTCACGTCAAAAAATGGCTAAAATTCCAGTTGAAATTTTTTCAAAGTCCCTTAAAAATTTTCCAATTTTTGTCCCAATTCTTCCCATTCCCATTGAAACTTTTCAAATCCCTCTCAAAATTGTTGAAATTCTCTTGAAGCTTTTAAAATTCTCTCTAGAATTTTCAAAATCCATGTCCACATGTTCACAATTTCACTTAAAAAAATGGCTAAAATTCCAGTTGAAATTTTTTCAAAGTCCCTTAAAAATTTTCCAATTTTTGTCCCAATTCTTCCCATTCCCATTGAAACTTTTCAAATCCCTCTCAAAATTGTTGAAATTCTCTTGAAGCTTTTAAAATTCTCTCTAGAATTTTCAAAATCCACTTCCACATGTTTACAATTTCACATAAAAAAATGGCTAAAATTCCAGTTGAAATTTTTTCAAAGTCCCTTAAAAATTTTCCAATTTTTGTCCCAATTCTTTCCATTCCCATTGAAACTTTTCAAATCCCTCTCAAAATTGTTGAAATTCTGTTGAAGCTTTTAAAATTCTCTCTAGAATTTTCAAAATCCATGTCCACATGTTTACAATTTCACGTCAAAAAATGGCTAAAATTCCAGTTGAAATTTTTTCAAAGTCCCTTAAAAATTTTCCAATTTTTGTCCCAATTCTTCCCATTCCCATTGAAACTTTTCAAATCCCTCTCAAAAGTGTTGAAATTCTGTTGAAGCTTTTAAAATTCTCTCTAGAATTTTCAAAATCCATGTCCACATGTTTACAATTTCACATAAAAAAATGGCTAAAATTCCAGTTGAAATTTTTTCAAAGTCCCTTAAAAATTTTCCAATTTTTGTCCCAATTCTTCCCATTCCCATTGAAACTTTTCAAATCCCTCTCAAAATTGTTGAAATTCTGTTGAAGCTTTTAAAATTCTCTCTAGAATTTTCCATATCCATGTCCACATGTTTACAATTTCACGTCAAAAAATTGCTAAAATTCCAGTTGAAATTTTTTCAAAGTCCCTTAAAAATTTTCCAATTTTTGTCCCAATTCTTCCCATTCCCATTGAAACTTTTCAAATCCCTCTCAAAATTGTTGAAATTCTGTTAAAGCTTTTAAAATTCTCTCTAGAATTTTCAAAATCCATGGCCACATGTTTACAATTTCATGTCAAAAAATGGCTAAAATTCCAGTTTAAATTTTTTCAAAGTCCCTTAAAAATTTTCCAATTTTTGTCCCAATTCTTCCCATTCCCATTGAAACTTTTCAAATCCCTCTCAAAATTGTTGAAATTCTCTTGAAGCTTTTAAAATTCTCTCTAGAATTTTCAAAATCCATGTCCACATGTTTACAATTTCATGTCAAAAAATGGCTAAAATTCCAGTTGAAATTTTTTCAAAGTCCCTTAAAAGTTTTCCAATTTTTGTCCCAATTCTTCCCATTCCCATTGAAACTTTTCAAATCCCTCTCAAAATTGTTGACATTCTCTTGAAGCTTTTAAAATTCTCTCTAGAATTTTCAAAATCCATGCCCACATGTTTACAATTTCACGTAAAAAAAAATGCTAAAATTCCAGTTGAAATTTTTTCAAAGTCCCTTAAAAATTTTCCAATTTTTGTCCCAATTCTTCCCATTCCCATTGAAACTTTTCAAATCCCTCTCAAAAGTGTTGAAATTCTCTTGAAGCTTTTAAAATTCTCTCTAGAATTTTCAAAATCCATGTCCACATGTTTACAATTTCACGTAAAAAAAATGCTAAAATTCCAGTTGAAATTTTTTCAAAGTCCCTTAAAAATTTTCCAATTTTTGTCCCAATTCTTCCCATTCCCATTGAAACTTTTCAAATCCCTCTCAAAAGTGTTGAAATTCTGTTGAAGCTTTTAAAATTCTCTCTAGAATTTTCCATATCCATGTCCACATGTTTACAATTTCACGTCAAAAAATTGCTAAAATTCCAGTTGAAATTTTTTCAAAGTCATTTTCCAATTTTTGTCCCAATTCTTCCCATTCCCATTGAAACTTTTCAAATCCCTCTCAAAATTGTTGAAATTCTGTTGAAGCTTTTAAAATTCTCTCTAGAATTTTCAAAATCCATGGCCACATGTTTACAATTTCATGTCAAAAAATGGCTAAAATTCCAGTTTAAATTTTTTCAAAGTCCCTTAAAAATTTTCCAATTTTTGTCCCAATTCTTCCCATTCCCATTGAAACTTTTCAAATCCCGCTCAAAATTGTTGAAATTCTCTTGAAGCTTTTAAAATTCTCTCTAGAATTTTCAAAATCCATGTCCACATGTTTACAATTTCATGTCAAAAAATGGCTAAAATTCCAGTTGAAATTTTTTCAAAGTCCCTTAAAGTTTTCCAATTTTTGTCCCAATTCTTCCCATTCCCATTGAAACTTTTCAAATCCCTCTCAAAATTGTTGACATTCTCTTGAAGCTTTAAAAATTCTCTCTAGAATTTTCAAAATCCATGTCCACATGTTCACAATTTCACGTCAAAAAATGGCTAAAATTCCAGTTGAAATTTTTTCAAAGTCCCTTAAAAATTTTCCAATTTTTGTCCCAATTCTTCCCATTCCCATCCTCCCATTGAAACTTTTCAAATCCCTCTCAAAAGTGTTGAAATTCTGTTGAAGCTTTTAAAATTCTCTCTAGAATTTTCAAAATCCATGGCCACATGTTTACAATTTCACGTCAAAAAATGGCTAAAATTCCAGTTGAAATTTTTTCAAAGTCCCTTAAAAATTTTCCAATTTTTGTCCCAATTCTTCCCATTCCCATTGAAACTTTTCAAATCCCTCTCAAAATTGTTGAAATTCTCTTGAAGCTTTTAAAATTCTCTCTAGAATTTTCAAAATCCATGTTCACATGTTTACAATTTCACATAAAAAAATGGCTAAAATTCCAGTTGAAATTTTTTCAAAGTCCCTTAAAAATTTTCCAATTTTTGTCCCAATTCCTCCCTTTCCCATTGAAACTTTTCAAATCCCTCTCAAAATTGTTGAAATTCTGTTGAAGCTTTTAAAATTCTCTCTAGAATTTTCAAAATCCATGCCCACATGTTTACAATTTCACGTAAAAAAAAATGCTAAAATTCCAGTTGAAATTTTTTCAAAGTCCCTTAAAAATTTTCCAATTTTTGTCCCAATTCTTCCCATTCCCATTGAAACTTTTCAAATCCCTCTCAAAATTGTTGAAATTCTCTTGAAGCTTTTAAAATTCTCTCTAGAATTTTCAAAATCCATGTCCACATGTTTACAATTTCACGTAAAAAAAATGCTAAAATTCCAGTTGAAATTTTTTCAAAGTCCCTTCAAAATTTTCCAATTTTTGTCCCAATTCTTCCCATTCCCATTGAAACTTTTCGAATCCCTCTCAAAAGTGTTGAAATTCTGTTGAAGCTTTTAAAATTCTCTCTAGAATTTTCAAAATCCATGTCCACATGTTTACAATTTCACATAAAAAAATTGCTAAAATTCCAGTTGAAATTTTTTCAAAGTCCCTTAAAAATTTTCCAATTTTTGTCCCAATTCTTCCCATTCCCATTGAAACTTTTCAAATCCCTCTCAAAAGTGTTGAAATTCTGTTGAAGCTTTTAAAATTCTCTCTAGAATTTTCCATATCCATGTCCACATGTTCACAATTTCACATAAAAAAATTGCTAAAATTCCAGTTGAAATTTTTTCAAAGTCCCTTAAAAATTTTCCAATTTTTGTCCCAATTCTTCCCATTCCCATTGAAACTTTTCAAATCCCTCTCAAAAGTGTTGAAATTCTGTTGAAGCTTTTAAAATTCTCTCTAGAATTTTCAAAATCCATGTCCACATGTTCACAATTTCACGTCAAAAAATGGCTAAAATTCCAGTTGAAATTTTTTCAAAGTCCCTTAAAAATTTTCCAATTTTTGTCCCAATTCTTCCCATTCCCATTGAAACTTTTCAAATCCCTCTCAAAATTGTTGAAATTCTCTTGAAGCTTTTAAAATTCTCTCTAGAATTTTCAAAATCCATGGCCACATGTTTACAATTTCACGTCAAAAAATGGCTAAAATTCCAGTTGAAATTTTTTCAAAGTCCCTTAAAAATTTTCCAATTTTTGTCCCAATTCTTCCCATTCCCATTGAAACTTTTCAAATCCCTCTCAAAATTGTTGAAATTCTCTTGAAGCTTTTAAAATTCTCTCTAGAATTTTCAAAATCCACTGTCCACATGTTCACAATTTCACGTCAAAAAATGGCTAAAATTCCAGTTGAAATTTTTTCAAAGTCCCTTAAAAATTTTCCAATTTTTGTCCCAATTCTTCCATTCCCATTGAAACTTTTCAAATCCCTCTCAAAATTGTTGAAATTCTCTTGAAGCTTTTAAAATTCTCTCTAGAATTTTCAAAATCCATGTCCACATGTTTACAATTTCACATAAAAAAATGGCTAAAATTCCAGTTGAAATTTTTTCAAAGTCCCTTAAAAATTTTCCAATTTTTGTCCCAATTCTTCCCATTCCCATTGAAACTTTTCAAATCCCTCTCAAAAGTGTTGAAATTCTGTTGAAGCTTTTAAAATTCTCTCTAGAATTTTCAAAATCCATGTCCACATGTTTACAATTTCACATAAAAAAATGGCTAAAATTCCAGTTGAAATTTTTTCAAAGTCCCTTAAAAATTTTCCAATTTTTGTCCCAATTCTTCCCATTCCCATTGAAACTTTTCAAATCCCTCTCAAAATTGTTGAAATTCTGTTGAAGCTTTTAAAATTCTCTCTAGAATTTTCCAAATCCATGATACTCAGTACGCATAAATGGCTAAATTCCAGTTGAAATTTTTTCAAGTCCCTTAAAAATTTTCCAATTTTTGTCCCAATTCTTCCCATTCCATTGAAACTTTCAAATCCCTCTCAAAATTGTTGAAATTCTGTTGAAGCTTTTAAAATTCTCTCTAGAATTTTCCATATCCATG